>NC_134486.1:176361084-176391084 GCF_040206685.1 Ascaphus truei | reverse complement strand
CTAATTCTGGCCACCCCCCAGTCGTGTCATTGTCCGGAGAATGGGGAAGGGTGAGGGGGAACAGTAAGTCAGTCTGTGGTTGCAACTGATCCTGGCTTATGAAACATGGGAACAGGGGAACATACAGTTTCCTGACATGACAAGGTGTAAGCCACATTCCTGGACCGCAGTCCAGTTAACCCCTTTCCTCCCTGGTGAGGTCAGGGGGTGGCCATATGGAGTGCAACCCTTTTAATACCGGGCCAACCCCCCTCCCTCTACATGGATTTCGCTGAGTGGACATCTAATGGTGAGTAAACAAAAGAAAAGTTTATTATTTTTACTTTTACAGGTTTGTATGATTTTTGATTCATGTCTTTTATTTTTTCAGTCCCATTTAATGCCCGTTAATGTATCTATGTATATACATACACTCACGGACACTGAATGGGTGTATTGTATGTGAATTTTGAATGTAAATGCTTTGTATTTTATGCTCTATTATTGTCCCTGTATGTTATGTTTATCTATCTGTATAGATAGACATACAGGGATAATAATTGATTGTTTGGCTCATGTTTAGGTTCTTTTAATGTATGGATAATGTATTTAGCAGCTGTATTTTGTCATTGTTGTGAATAATGTAATTTGTATTTAGTTATGGCTTCCTTATGGTAGTTAGATTAGAATGATGGTGGTTACTTTAAATTAGAATTGTTTTGGCAATGGTTTGGCTTTAGGAATTGAATAGGGAATTGTATAATTGATTTGTATTGTATTTTAATTGTTTGAGGAAATGGATTAATTGATTGATGCTAATTGTATTGATGTTGCTTAGTTTCTAATTGATTTTCATGATGGTATTGGTGGTTAGGGGACATTTTTCATAGTGTATTTTATTGTTACATATATTTTGCATAGTGTTACATGATGCACAGATTAATTGCATCATGTACACACTCAATGCAATTGTGTGACATTTCATATACATTTGTGGAGCTGCTGATTTGTTGCCTTATATTTACAATAGATGCTGGATTTATTGTAACATGCAATGTGGTGATTTTAAGATTAAAAATTCATGTTTTGATTTATGCATGTTTTATGTGTTTCATAATGGGCAAATAATATATTATCCATATCTGGATAATAGTTATTTTGCACATTATTGTACTGTATGTGTTGGGGGGGTGGGTGGGGAGGGTGTATTGGCCCCAAGGGTATGTGGGTAGGCCTCCCTTGTGGGTAGTGGGTGAGGGTGGTTAGGCCTCACGGGGTGGGGGGTTAGTGGGGGAGGGTATGTAGGCCTCCCGAGTGGTGGGTGAGGGTGGGTTAACCCCTTAATGACTGTAGCGGTTAATAACCGCTATGGTGATTAAGGGGTTAGGGGACATTACATTGGCTATTGTGATTGTTGTGCATGTTTTGAAGCACCGGAGGGGCATGGGCAGAAAGAATATGAGGATGAAGACGGCCTTCATCTTCGGTGCCTGTAAAAGGTAAGTGTAATATGTTTTGACTGTATTTATTGAATGTTATATGTATTTAAAATAGCCAAATGCATTATTATCCATATTTGGATAATAGTAATTTTGGCCATTACTGTATAGTATGTGTTAGGGGGATGTATTTAGTTATAATTCTTTTTTATTATTTTTGGAGGTGCAACATTGGTACCGAAGGCCCGCGGGTACCCCGGGACTCCCGCGGAGACCCCGGGACGGTCGCGGAGACCCCCAGACTCCCACAGGGACCCCCGCACTCCCGCAGGGACCCCCACTTGGTGAGCCGGGGACCCCCGGACACCCGCGGAGTCAGCCGGGGACACCCGCCGACCTGCTGTATGGGTTTTGCGCATGCAAAAATAAAAAGCAAGAATTTTTTCTAAGTCCAGATTTCTTTGCGTCTACTCTGACCTGGCGTGTTCTGATCAACGCAACTTTCGTGTACGCTAAGGTTGCGTTGCTTAGGGCATCCCGCTTAAGGGCAGAATTTAACGCAAACAAAGTTGCGAACGAGCAAAGTTGGACTTAGAAAAAATTCTTGAAAAAAGTCATTTTTAGATTGCAAAGTGCCTGTTTGCGTTGCTTAGTGCATCGGGTTGAGCGCAAAAGCACGTTCTAAGAGCACTTTGCGGTCTAAAAGTGACTTAACGGAGCTTAGTGCATAGCCCCCATAGTGTGCATGCGGTTATAAACCGCACACGTTACTATACCTACCTCTGCTGTTGCTGCAACTGATTATATACCACATGTGCATTCAGATAGTGGAGTGTACACCTTAGCAGGGCTATATCAATTGTATATATCGCACCACCACATTATTTTGAGTAATTGGTAGTGATGCTATGGGAATCATAATATAGGGGGCTATGCACTAAACTCCGTGCTTTCGCGCCGGCCTGAAAAAAATGATCACGTCCGATAAAAAATGAAGCAGGCGGCGCGATTCACTAAGGCCCTCAGCTCATTTTCTATTGGACGTGCCCAAAACTGGCTTATCGTTCGTTCAATGTTTTTTCCCTCTGCTAGCACACTGAAACTTCCCGTACGCTGGCTGATAGAAAAAATAAGCCGCCTGTGACATTTGCATGGAGATTCTGCATAAATAGTGCTTGTGACATCACATTTAGCCTCAAAATGGTTAACAGCTACCTGATTGGCTGTTCAAACCATGTTCTGACGGTAACATTTTTTTTTTTTTTTACATGACGTCACTTAAAGGGAATGATGCCAGCAAATCAGAATGGCTGTGCTTCATTTGCCTTTAAGATGACTTCACTAAATCCAAGATGGCCGGCGTCACATGGTATTTCAGCCAATCAGAGTATGGAATGGGTTCCCACGATCTGATTGGCTGAAATACCATGTGACGCCGGCTTCGTCACGTCATCTTAAAGGCAAATGAAGCACAACCATTCTGATTGGCTGGCATCATTCCCTTTAAGTGACGTCATGTCAAAAAAAATGTTTTAAGTCGGAACATGGTTTGAACAGCCAATCAGGTGGCTGTTAACCATTTTGAGGCTAAATGTGACGTCACAAGCCCATTTAAGGCCGTGACGCCTCATTTGAGCCCAAGAACACGACAACATCGGTTGGGATTTACCATGGGCTTTTTTGGATTGACAGATGAAGATAGAAGATAAAGAAGATCAAGAAATGGTGACAGATGAAGATAGAAGAAGGTGATTAAAGAAAGAAAAAAGAAGATTTGGGTACCTGATCCGGATATTCATGGCGGATGGCATCGGATGCTGTTGGAGGCCTTCAAGGTACGTGAGCTTCATGTTATCCCGGGAGTCGGAGGGCCACCGCTTCTAATGGTAAGTATTATATTGAATGTTTGTAAATGTCTCTTTTGACCGGTTTCTTCATTGGATATGTTTTTTGAATTTTCGGGGGGAGGCACATTGACTGATAATATATTAATCTGTACCACTTTAGGGTACAGATGAATACATTATTATGACAATATTTGGGGGGCATTTGTGGCTTGGTATTGCTGTTGTTTTTTTTTATGTCAGTTTCTTATGTGGAAGTGATTGTTTGTTTTTTTCCTGCTTAATGGTAATAAAATGTTTGCGATTGGTGTTCGTTTGTAGTTAATGTTGTATTATGTTAGCTAATGCATTTTATGGTTATTTCAGATATTGTTTGAATGTATTTCTTTGTGTAGCCCTGCTTCCTATTGAAAACAATGCTACCAATGCTGTGCAACCTGTTGGCTCGCGGGGCCTAAGCCTCCGCCACGGAGAGCCTGGGGCACCTCGTGTGAATACTGATAACCTCTTACTTAGTGCAGCGCCTCCACCTGCGATGGCTCCCAGTAGAGTAGGAGTTGTGCCTCACAGGACAATAATGTATTACTCCACACACACAGCATATAAAATAACCAATGACTTTACTAACGCAACCGCAACCTTGCATGTAATCAACAGGTGTCCCTCCCTAGAGGAGACACTATGTTACTGCGTCTCGCAGGATGCGACCTCTTCACCGTGCACCCACACCGTGTCCAGTTCCCACACTCAATATTCACCCACCCCCAAAGTGAGGTATATGTGTGTGACTGCGCAGCCACTATCCTGATATATATATGTATAGTTGTGCACTTGCTGATGTTACCTGCCGAGCGCTCCAGCGCTCGGGCCTGCCAAGGAACTTCACAAAGGATCAGACGTCGCAGGAATTCCAGGAGCACCCTCCGGGGCGATCCCACCCGGTGGGCTGCTGTGCGGCCGAGGTCTGAGCCCAAACCTCTGGGTTGATATTGCATCAGTCTCTGGGTGTATAACTCTCCCGCAGATACTAAAGGGAACTGTCTCCTATCTGAGGGCCTGTCCCTACTTCCGCTCCACTCTACGTGAACTCAGGGCCTAACTGGGCCAGGGGGATGGGGCCTAGTGAAGGGGCTGTCGGCCTCCCTACACACTGAGCGCCTTTCCCTTTCCTCCTCCCGCTCGGTTCTGCCCGGCGTGCTCCCCTGCGCAACCTCTAAACCCTTCCTCCCGTTATGCCCGCAACCCTATTGGCTCCTTGGCATCACCTGGTCTCGCTATGGCTGCTGGGATTCGTAGTCCTGTGCGCTCCACCGTATAGGAGCCGCTCCTCTTTCGCGGGCTTTGCAATCTCGTGCTGCGCATGCGCGACCTCTGCTCCCTCACCACCTCCACGGGCTCACCGTGCATGTGCGAACACCAATATGGTGGCGCCCTACTTCTCGGGTTGCCAAGGAGCCTCCGATGTACCGGAGCACTCCCTACACGCTGCAACCTTCCACCATGCGGAGATAAGGGTAACCTGGGGGACCTGGCTACATCTGTCTTTTAATGTTTACATTCATTAATGTTGTAGTAATTCATTGGTTTGATTGGTTAGTGTTACTATTCATTTTGAGTTGGTTTAGGAATTAATTGGTTTCATTGGTTAATGGTTTAATTAATTCATTGTTGATGTTGTTACTGCTTGTATTCATTGGATTAGCTGGCTACTGTTTTTATTTACTTTATTTAGGTATGCTAATGCAGTGTTTAATAATGGGCAAATAATCTATTATCCATATCTGGATAATAGTTATTTTGCACATTATTGTACTGTATGTGTTAGGGGGGTGTATTTAGTTAGAAATAATGTTTAGTATTTTTGTAGGCCCAACATTGGTACCGCTGGCCCACGGGTACCCCGGGACTCCTGCGGGAACCCCGGGACAGCCGCGGGGTCAGCCGGGGACACCCGCGCGACCCACTGCCTCCCTCGGGGACCCCGCGGGGTCAGCCGGGGACACCCGCCAGCCTGTTGTATGGGTTTTGCGCCTGCAAAAAGGTAAACAGATGAATACATTATTATGACAATATTTGGGGGCATTTGTGGCTTGGTATTGCTGTTGGTTTTTTTAATGTCACTTTCTTATGTGGATGTGATTATTTGTTTTTTTCCTGCTTAATGGTAATAAAATGTTTGCGACTAGTGTTCGTTTGTAGTTAATGTTGTATTATGTTAGCTAATGCGTTTTATGGTTATTTCAGATATTGTTTGAATGTATTTCTTTGTCTTTTAATGTTTACATTCATAAATGTTGTAGTAATTCATTGGTTTTATTGGTTAGTGTTACTATTCATTTTGAGTTGGTTCAGGAATTAATTGGTTTCATTGGTTAATGGTTTAATTAATTCATTGTTGATGTTGTTATTGCTTGTATTCATTGGATTAGCTGCCTACTGTTTTTATTTACTTTATTTAGGTATGCTAATGCAGTGTTTAATAATGGGCAAATAATCTATTATCCATATCTGGATAATAGTTATTTTGCACCTTATTTTACTGTATGTGTTAGGGGGGTGTATTTAGTTAGAAATAATGTTTAGTATTTTTGTAGGCACAACATTGGTACCTCTGGCCCGCGGGTACCCCGGGACGGCCGCGGAGTCAGCCGGGGACACCCACCGGCATGTTGTATGGGTTTTGCTTCTGCAAAAAGGTAAACAAAGAATTTTTTCTAAGTCCTGCTTTTTTTATCACCTGCCTTTAGCTGGTGAGCTTTATTCCGCGCAACTTTCACGTACATAGTTACATAGTTACATAGTAGATGAGGTTGAAAAAAGACTTCTGTCCATCAAGTTCAACCTATGCTAAATTTAGACAACAGATACTTTATCCTATATCTATACTTATTGATCCAGAGGAAAGCAAACAAAAAACCCCATTAAGGGGGGAAATTAATTCCTTCCTGACTCCAAGAATTGGCAATCGGATTAATCCCTGGATCAATATCCTTCCCATGTATACTTATTTGGTATACCCCTGTATACCTTTCCCATCTAAAAATATGTCCAACCTTTTTTTGAACAAATCTATTGTATCTGCCATCACAGTCTCCATGGGTAATGATTTCCACATTTTAACTGCCCTTACTGTAAAGAACCCTTTCCTTTGTTGCTGGTGAAATTTCCTTTCCTCCAACCTTAAGGGATGGCCCCGAGTCCTTTGTACTGCCCGTGGGATGAAAAGTTCTTTTGAAAGCTATTTGTATTGTCCCTGAATATATTTGTATATAGTTATCATATCCCCTCTTAGACGCCTCTTTTCTAATGTAAATAAATCTAATTTAGCTAGCCTCTCCTCATAAGCTAGAATGTCCATCCCCTTTATTAATTTGGTGGCTCTTCTCTGCACTCTCTCTAGTTCCATAATGTATTTTCTTAGGATTGGTGCCCAAAATTGTATTCCATATTCAAGGTGTGGTCTTACTAATGCTTTGTAAAGGGGCATAATTATGTTTACTTCCCTTCCATCCATTGCCCGTTTGATGCAAGATAAGATCTTGTTTGCCTTTGCAGCTACTGCATGACATTGGGCACTATTGCTAAGCCTGTTGTCTACAAGCACTCCTAAATCCTTCTCCATCAAGGATTCCCCCAATATATCTCCATTTAATTTGTAAGTGGCCTTTTTATTCTTGTATCCCAAATGCATAACCTTACATTTATCTGTATTAAACCTCATCTGCCATTTACCTGCCCACGTTTCCTGTCTCTCCAAGTCCTTCTGAAGAGAAATTACATCCTGCTCTGATTCTATTACCTTACACAATTTAGTATCATCAGCAAAGATGGAGACTTTGCTCTCGATCCCAACCTCAAGGTCATTAATAAACAAGTTAAAAAGCAGGGGTCCCAGTACCGATCCCTGAGGTACTCCACTCACGACTTTAGCCCAACCTGAAAAAGTTCCATTTATGTCAACCCTCTTTTGTCTGTCCTTTAACCAGTTTTCATCCAGGCGCATATATTATTACTGAGTCCAACTTTATTTTTTCTTTATACGTACGATAAGTTTGCGTTGCTTAGTGAATCACGCAGAAGGGCAGGATTCAGCACAAACAGCTCATCGTACGAGCAAAGTTGGACTTTGAAAAATTTCCAGGAATAATTCAGTTTTAGAGCGCAAAGTGCCTGTTTGCGCGGCTTAGTGAATAGCACTCGGCGGAACTTCACGTCCTAAGAGCACTTTGCGCTCTTAAAATGACTTATCACTGCTTAGTGCATAGCCCCTATAGCTATTAAGCTGATTGATCTCACCACCAGTTTCTTACCTGGCACCCTCCCCTCAGGGGATCATTTTTTATTCCTCTTTTAATTCACATGTACATACTTACACTTGTTTCGGCGTGACTACTTGTCAACATTAAAGTTTTGTTATTTTCTGTTTTTACACAGACTTCTCGTCTGTCATTATTGTTATACCCTCATTGGGGTAGTGGGGTGGGACACTTGTTAAATCAGTGGATATTCATCCTTGCTAATATACTTGTGCACCATGAGTGCGTGCTAATAGGGATCTAGGTGACTCTGTTCACCATTTTTGTTTGTGCCTCAATTTCTCCCTACGCACCTGGAGCCTAATACTAATCTGTATGTTTGGGTATTGAGCGATAACTGTATGTTTGTATGTTTAATAGTTATTTTGCCCATTACTTTACTTTATGTGTTTTTGGTGCTACGGGGGGGATGGGAGGTCATTTATTTAAAATTATTTATGTATTTGTTATTTATTTTTTGTGGCACAGAATTGGTACTGCTGCCAAGCGGTGACCCCCAGACACCTGCGGGAACACCCGAGGGCCACCGCTGGCCTCTAGTATCATTCCTGTGCCTAAAATAATAATAGATGTAATGTATATAAGGGGGTATAGGAGTTGTTGGGGGCACAGGGGGTGGGTGTGTTGTGTATTGCGATGTTTATTGGGGGCAATTGAAACCCAATAAACATGCTAATGTTACTTAACCCCTTCATTGCCTTTGCGGTTAGCCTCTAAGGTAATGAAGTGACTGTTAGTGCATTTTTCCTGGCTCGGATGCATGCTGGGGGTCTCCGGTGCTGGTATTAATGGGTATCAGCTCCGGAGACCCCCGGCATCAATCCAAGGCAGGAAAAGGGCCTGATTTTTTCTAAGTCCCCTATAGCTGCTCAGCCCCAGCTTCTTGCCAACTTTTTTGTGGCGGGGCGTTTTGGAGAACATTTCCCCATTCTAGAGCGACGATCAGCGCCAAGATGCTGATCGGCGCTACTAGAATACAGCGACTTAGAAAACTGGCGAGGGTAGGGCTTCTCGCCAAGCGCGCGGCGAGTTTAAATTTCCGCCTAAAAAAACCGGCACATTTTCCTTATCTCGCCAGCTTTTCGGCACTTACTGAATCGCAGTAGGCATATTTGCCAAAAAACTGGCGAGATGGGGCTTATCGCCGTTTACTGCATAGGCCCCTATATCGGAAGTGATCTCTCATATAATTTGTTCCTTTATACAAAGTCTACTGTATTTACTCTCTTCTGCCTCTATGTACTGTAACCAATTGACAGATTTTTATTACTCACAATCCCGTAACCATGCAGCTTGCTCCAGTTCTGAATAAGACATGGCGAATCATTCATATACAGTTTAACTGTCATGGTAAGGTATGTTTCAGGCACATGGTACTAATGCATGTTTGGCATCCTCGCAGGGAGATTCTTCTGTGTAATGACAATCAAATGTGACCAAGCTCAAACTTTAAACTCTGTTGAATTAGAAGTTGAACAAAGTAATACATTTATACACATTTATAAAATACTAGAGGAAAAAATATAATAGATTACAAAAAACATATGTAGCACCTTTTCCCCCACCCTATGTGAGATGATGTAGGTATTGGTGTATTCTGGTGCTGGTGCATACCTGTGAGGTAGAACAGAAGGCCCCTGAGATCTCTGCGGTGATATAGGGAGACATCAGGATAGGCAATCAGGGATGGTCCATTAGTCAGCGAAGCGCCTCCAGCCCAGGAGGATCCTGGTGCAGCCAGGTTGAACCTCAGAGACAACTCTTCTTGATAGTTCACACTTCTAACATCACACCATAGATGATATAACTGGGGTTTATTGGGTTCAGTACAACATACAGGCTTCTTTCCCTGAATACAGTACCCCAGGCTTGAGGCCTTGAGCACCCTTCCTCATCATAACTTACCCCCTAACAGAGCAAGGCCTCAGCTCACAGCTATCCAGGAGAGGCTCACTACTGGGTCCTCATAGGAGGGAGTGCAGCACAGAACTAACTCCCTGAAACACTTACTCTAAACTCTAGAGGGAAACCCCCTCCTTCCCAGGGGAGTGGCTTGTTAGTCGGCCTCCTAGCATTCATAGGCCCCCCTTGTAATACAAGGCTACTCCTGAACTTTATTAAGTAACACACATATAACAAGATAACCAGGCCCTGCAGGATTTGTTCCCACCACTGCCCACTCTTTACTGGGACTTACAGTGCTAAAGGGGCCAAAGAAATAGTAGCCTAAGGAGGCTTGGCTACATCCTCCCTCTAGTTTTGAAATCCCGCATGACCCGCATGAGGGTATAACATCCACCACATATTTATACAATGAAAATAAAATGTCAGTCAACATTACAACATGGCATAACAGTACTTTAAGACCATCTGTAATAGTGAGCTGGGTCTGGCTTGAGCATAAGATTCCCTTTACTATCCGATACCGTCACTGAATAGCAGCGCTTGCGCCCAGACCCCCAATATTCTCCACTGTATCAAAGTGGACCCTGCGGCCTACCTGCCAACTTTCATTAAATAGCAGGTTCTGTCTTCCCTGTTGTGCATACTATTGTTGGCCTGCACCTTCATGTAATCTATTATGGCTGCGCACACCCACTCATCCCGGTAAACTTCAGCTGTTCGCAGTAGAGATTCAGGAAGGTAGGGATAATCATACCCTTCCAGTCTAAACTTTTGAACCAACACACTATCAGCGTGACTACTCTTGGTTAAATTATGCCCGTAGGCCTGACCTGGCAATACCCAGTAGATGGATCCTTTCCATAGAGGCTCACTAACTGATTCCTCTCCCTCTGGTTTTGAGAAAAGGCTTGCCTCCATTTTTGTACAGCGCACCCGCATAATTTCTGCCTCCTGCAGAATTTCATAGAACTGGCTCTCCTTCCACCAATGATCGGTCTGGGAACCCCTTTCCAGCACAAACTGGGTCAGTTTTAGATGCGGCACATATCCCCTAAATAGTGGGTCCCACCACGGTAGAGGTTCCGCCCCTTCAGACACTTTAACCATCACAATTGGGGTAACCGTCACACAAGAGGGGGCCACAGCCATTACCGGGGAAATAGGTAGAGGGGACCGGGCCCTGTATCGGTTGTCACAATTAACTCCTCAGGGTCTGAAGTCAGTTCCCAGGGCTCCAAGGGAGCCTGCTCAGCGTCCATACTTTGGGAACTGCGGCTCCCATACGGATTTCGGAATCGAGCAGGTGCTGAAGCATTATCCAGAAATCGGGCTGGTAGCTCTTGGACGACTGTCTAGCCATCTCTATCAGTCTTTGGAGAAACCCGTGGATATCGGGAAGTCCCCCAGAGTTCTGCAGGGTCTTAGATGTCTCCGCTCCAGGGCCCTGGAGGCGAAGGTACGGTGCGTGGCATTCAGAGCACCGGGAAGTGGATCCCAGTGCATGCCCACCCGTTCACACAATGGGCAGACCAACCGGAGTGAGTTCTCCCCATCGTGGGGCAGTAAAAGCAGCACTCCGTGGAGAACTAAGTGAGTGCCTTTTTTCTCATCCATCGTCGCAGCTATTTGGGAGGGAGCGAGTAGGAGTGCATCTGTGCAGCAATACTACTACCTGCGACTGTGGCTAACTCCCCACATCCGCGGCTCGAAGCAGATAGATATGCCTTCAGCTCCTCCCTCTGGTAATGCAATAGTAGGGCTGTGGAGAAAAGGGTGTGACTTGGCTTTCGGGCCAATCCCGGATAATTCTGCCAGGATGGCACGGCTAGGCTTTGCACCAACCCAGCAATTTGCAACAGAGTCTTGCAACTTTGCACAAGCTGCCAAGTGGTCTCCTGTTTTTGGCGGGAACCACCATTTTACATTGATAAAGCACATGATACGGGTCCCTTTTCGGGTGCTGTGTTAGCATGGCTGCAGCTGCTCAAACAGAGGTTCACTTGCATGTAGATTGAAGAGTTCCTTCTTTTCCTCCTTGCTGCAAAAGTCAGTCCTGATTCTATCTCAGCAGTGCCTCCATTTGTAGCACCTTTTCCCCCACCCTATGTGAGATTATGTAGCTACTGGTGTATTCTGGTGCTGGTGCATACCTGTTAGATTGAACAGAGATCTCTGCGGTGGTATAGGGAGACATGAGAACAGGTTATCAGGGATGGTCCAGCGGTCCAGGAGGATCCTGGTGCAGCTCAGGGGCAACTCTTCTTGATAATTAACACATCAAACATCACACCAGAGTTGATATAACTGAGGTTTATTGGGCTAAGTACAGCATACAGGCTTCTTTTCCTGAAGGCAGTACCCCAGGCTTGAGGCCTTGAGCACCCCTCCTCAACATACCTTACCCCCTAACAGGTTAAGGCCCCAGGCCCCTCCTATCCAGGAGAGGCTTACTGCTGTGTCCTCATAGCAGGGAATGCAGCACAGAACTAACTCCCAAAAACACTTACTCTAAACTCTAGATGGAAACCCCCTCCTTTCCAGAAGAGTGGCTTGTAAGATGGCCTCCTATAAGTCATAGCCCCCCACCCCCTTGTAATACCAGGATACACCTGAACTTTATTAGGTAGCACACATATAACAATACAACCATGCCCACTCTTTACTGGGACTTACAGTGCTAGAGGGGTCAGATAATTAGTAGCCTAAGGAGGCTTAGCTACACATAGAAAACACAGTTCTTCATTAAAGCTACTGAAAGAGAGGGTATTTATTGCAAAGAGAATCCACATTGATCTGTATGTTGAAGTCCAATCTCAATTGCCTTGTCAAATACCAATATTATCATGTTCAATGCCAGAGATTCTAAAATGTTTAGGAGATCATTGGTGACTCATTGAAATGTTTAGCAATTTAAATTCATTAATCATTCTTCAAAATTGCATTCACATGTTCTATTGCCCTGAATTTAAATTGTCTTCTGGTTTTTCCTACATACTGTAGATCAAGTTACAAGGACATACTGCAACATAATTAAGACCTATTTATTTGCAATAAAAAGCTTTAACAGTATACTTTTTAAATTTGCATCGGGTCCATTACATATACACCACAGGGAAAATTCCCTTTAGGAATATTTTTATGATTGCCTAACCATCAAGTATCTGAAGGCGTCTTACCAAAATGACTTAAAAAGAATGTCTTTGAGATATGTAGACTGTGTACCTATCATTTGTGTATAATCACGTAAGACTGCCTTCAGATCCTAAATAACCCTGTTTATCTAATATCCTACACAAGTCATTCCAATGTGTTAAATAACCTGTGATGAATCTTATAAGACCTCATCGAAAATAGAAGATCAGAACATGAAATGTTTTGCTTGCAATTAACCTCTATTAATAGATTAATTTGATCAGCCTCTAGCTTTAAGTCGCTGTGTCATCTCTCGTAATCTTATTTCAAAAGTCTGGACATCACTACAATTTCTCTTGAATTGCAGGAATTGTCTGATTGGTGTAACTTTAATCAAAGAGGACATTTATTGACTTTTAGCATATGTAGCCCTCTTTCCCCCTTACTAAAGAGACTACCGGTACTGCCGTTACCTGTTGGCTCACAGAAGGCCGGAGCCTCTGCCACTGGGAGCCTAGGGTGCATGGATATCCATCTCGATGCAGCGCCTCCACCTGAAAGGAATCCTGACGCAGCAGGATAAGCCCCTCCCAGGAACAATATCAGTAATACACACACACACACGTCTGTATATATAATAACAACCTTTACTATACACCATCAACAGTACCCTGTACCACACAGTATAACAACCCCCAACTCAGTACACCAATGAGTGTCCCCAAAGTACATTAGGTGCTAGGCACCAATACCATGATGTCCTTTTCCGCAATGTTCAGGCCCACCCAAAAGTGTAGGAAGTAGTGCTACCCCGTGAGTTGTTGGTGCACTTTGTGAGGTACCTGCCGAGTACTCCAGTACTCAGTGCGGCCGACTTAACGATGGGGATCCGCTGATCCAGCGATATCACCGTCCACAATGGCGTCCACCTTGGCGCTGGGTGGTCTCCGGTAGGAGGGTCCCACCTTTAAGAGTCTGTGTTTATAGGTGGTCTGATCCCAGACCAAAGGGAGAAATCACCGCGCGGCGTCTTCCTCTGTGTCCTTGACACTACCCAGTAAATGGGGAAGCGTCTCTATGTAGGGCCTTCCCTGAAGCAACAACAAGCTCACTTGAGTGGGGCATACCTGGGACCCTGGCCTAATCTGAGTGCCACTGACACTCAGACCCTACGTTCCCCTTCTCTGTTCTGGCTCCTTCTGGCGTGGTCCCACTCAGCGCGCCAAATGTATCTATCTCGCTGCCAAGATCCTAGCAACCCTATTGGCTGTGGTGCATCACCTGACTAATAGCCCCTGGAGCTGCTGGGAGCTGTAGTTCACTTGCGGAGCCCTGGGTGTAATGTCCGCCGCTATGCTGACTCCTGCGCATGCGCGAGGTGGAACAAGATGGCCGCCACACCTGACGAAGGATTCAATTATCCGAAACACGCGTTGTGTGTGCAGATACCTGGACCAGAAGTTGTGTGTCTACTCGAGGACACCATAGCTTGCGCCTGCACTGACAGTGAACAGTCCTGTAGACCGGACGCGGCGAACAGGAGCACACTGCACCGGAGAGCGGGAGGTTAATGTCGGCGTCCCTGAGCAGTTTTTTTAGCGAATTGTTGTCTAACATTCTTTGCCAAATAAACGTATTTTTATTCATCTGTGTGGCGCGGTCTTCCACAACAGGCGCCATGAGTGGTCTATCCATGATGTACAGAGGGAGAAGGAGCATGACTGACTAGCAAGAAGGAGAGAAAGAAAATAAAGATATCAATAGTACTACCCAGTACCACACAGGCCCGTGTGAGTACATATTGCGTTATACTCTTATCACTGTTTAACTGTTTTTTGTAATTTTCTTACTGAACACATCAATAGTCCGGAGTATCTCCCAGAAAACACAGAAAGTGGTAGATAAACACTGCACTCACAATTTTTTATGGTGATGGAAGATTCTGCAGGAACAAAATGTCAGCTTCCTTCAATATTGAGTAAATTTCAGTTATTCTTAAGTTCAGCTGAGGTATTTTTTCTGGTGAGCCTTGATATTCTATACTAAATACAAATATACACACACACATGATTATTATGCAGTGCACATAGGGACATATTTTCAAGTCAATGGGCTGCAAGTTGTCTTCCACTGCTAGAAGGTGTCATATGAAAGGACTGTTAAATAAATATAGGCCTGTACCTATTTACTGTATGTTGTAAGAGACTGCTCTGTGATGCAGATCTATTCAGGGGATGAACTGTCCATAACTGTGCAGTGGATGAACAGACCTAATAAAAGTAGTGGTTCTGTACGTGACATGTTTTACATTTATTTACCATTGGGGTTAATGGCAAATAAATGGGGTACCATTGGGGTAAAGCTATTCTAATCCATAACACAATATTTATGCTTATAAAGTAGAATGGGTTATACAAAGTGGTCTTTAAATAGGCAGTAGAACCAATAGTTTGTGACTAGAAATACATTTTTAGTACTGATACTATTGGATAGTAAATAAAACAAGTAGTGATCACCCCATGAACGCTCAATGATGAGAAAGGGACGGCGCTGTCATGCTGTTAACATGCTGGTGCCAGTAGGTGCAATAATAGTGGCTACATTATTATTGTTTATTTGTAAAGCACCAACATATGCCGCAGCGCGGTACAGTGGGGGAACAGAGTGACATCAATTGCATAAACAGAATGACAATCAAGCACAAACAGATACAGAAGGTAATGAGGACCCTGCTGTTGAGAGCTTTCAATCTAGAGGGAATAAGGGGTAATGTAGAAACAAAAGATAAAGTGGCGGCACATTGTGGAATTGGAGTGTGCCTCAGGCTGGGGTATGGTTCAGCCGCACCGCTGGATCTATTGAGCTTTAGTGGTGTGGATTTTAGGGGGTGTTAGATAGCATGGAGTTTGGTTCAGCCGCTCTGCTGTTACCAATATGGTTGGGAGGTGGATGTTAGGAGAATGCCAAATAGGCTTCCTTCAAAAGGTGATTTTGAGAGTTTTTAAATGTTTAAAAGCTGAACGAAGAGTCTTTTTGTACGTGGTAGGGAATTCCAGAGAGAGGGGGCAGCACCAGAGGACTCTTAGAGATGGGATGTGAAGGGACATAATAAGACAGGAGGAGAGGTGGATGTCGTGGGAAGAACATAGGGTGCGTTTAGGGATTGTTTGTGGTGTGAGGGCTGAGATGTAAGGTGGGGTCAGTGTCATTGAAAGCTTTGCAAGTCAGAACTAGGGTTTAAAATGTCATTCTAGACCATATGGGAAGCCAGTGTAGGGATTTGCATAGTGGAGCAGCAGAAGGGGAGAAGTACAACTGTAAATGGCCATCTTAGCATGCACACTGTACCACACATTTTGACAAATTGTATTCTACGAGAAACAGAATGACAGCACTCAAAAGTATGTATCCTCTATTGGACCATAATGTGAGAGGTACTGAGAAAGTTTATGATTTACCTCAACTGATTAGCTCCTTGGGGCATTGTCAGACTAGATGGGCAGATTTTTTTTTTCCCAACATTTTTTTGTATTAGTATCATTTGCTATTTTGTACACACACACACACACAGAATATGCTGTACTTATAAATAATGATGCGCTTATTCATAATAGTAATAATTATTATGTACTCTCACATGTCTCCAGTAGACTCACAGTTAAACATGCTCAGATACATAATGTACACCTCCCCATTTGTAAATGATTTGACATTTTACTAGTGCCCTGTAATTTCCATTATACAATGCTATAAATGAGGATTTCAGTCAAAAGCGAAGAGATATAGATGACAGCCGGTGCTAATGAAATAACATTTTAGAATACGGCCAGTTACAGCAGGTGAGGATGTTCCTGTAGAGAAGAAAAGTTGTTAGTGAAAATAAGTGTCACAGCAGTAGAGAAAGATTGACTTCCACTTCGTGCAGTGAAGTGATTTAGAATTTTGATCTCTCAGATAAGCCTTCAAGGGAAAAATATATAAGTTTCAGTCTCTCAATATATAATAGTTTTTTTATTTTCAACAAGGCTTTATTTTTACATTGTGCGCTGTGCAGAAACCTGAAGAAAAGTAATAAAATGGTGAATCATACCAAAGTCTCTTTTGTGAAAAATGTCCTTCTTAATAATATGACATTTTTAGACAAGTGTTGCTGCTTCCAATTTATCCTATAACCATAGGTACCTATATGCCGTTTGTCAGATTAATTTCCTAGCTTTCTGGGTATGAAATGCTGTCAATGTATTTAATTGCTAACTTCTCTTAGTACAGTATATACTAAACACAGACCCGTTTTTTGTACTTCGTAACACATTTGTTGCAGGAATACAGCGCATTGCACTTTCATATGACGTGGGCCCCTAGCTAAACAGTTGTCTCGCATCAATCATTGCCATTGTTTGGAAAAAATATATTACTGGATCACAAATGCAACTAAAACATGTATTGTGTGTAAGTGCTTGTTCCTTGTTCAAGGACACCATGGAATGTCAGGAGGAGGCTTCTTTTTATTAATGCTTTGTACAGGTCCTATGCTATTTATGTGTTCAATAGAATTTGAAGCACCTGAGTCATTCCTAACAGCATTGTGCTTGTTTCTCATTTGTACTTTTGTACTGATATTTGAACATAGAGGTGACAGACTGATAAATTATGTAAATTTCACCACTGCTCCACAAGGAAATATTCTTTTAGAGAGGATTATTGTTTCAGCAAATAAAAAGAATAAACAAAATGGGATGCAGATGTGTTGGTTTTGGGAGATATGGCACATGCTTCTATGTTTTAAAGCAGAGAAATTTATATATATATTGGATTTTTTTTTTTTTTCACATATTTTTAAAATAAGGCATATTTATTTGCTTTCCACAGTAATATATTCTCTACTTGTAGATAGCAATTATGGGATCATATGCCAGACATATCTCCTAGCTACAATGATGATACAAAACAGTAGCACAAGATATATCAACTAAAACCCCATTATTTTTATTGGAATTTCTCCCTCGGATAAAATGGCTGCTGTTTTAGCACCAGGGAGCTTTGGTACTATATGTACCCTTTTCAAAACAATATATCTTGTGGTGCGTGCTAAAGCCACAAAAAGCTATACCTTAAAAACTATTACATTCCTCATAAACTACATAAACTATTTCTGTTGTAGTTGTGGGTGTTTTTCTGTGTTCCCTGTGGAACATTTTTACGCCCACATTTTCTATGCCAAAAGGTCCATCCAAATTGTACTTGTTCCCAGTTGGTCTCCTCCCTCTGCACCTATGATGAGACATTCTGGGCTCTTCCATTCTACCCCCTACTCTACTGTACATGTTCTCAAGGTGGACCTTCTACGGTCAAAGCTACTAACCTTGCCAATAGTGTTGTGCCTATTTATTGAACTGCTGCTGGGGTGTCTGCTGTTCTCTGATGTACAGCAAATAAACACAAAATGGTGTAATGTGGCATTATAGTTGTTGCACAGTTTGGGAACATATTCGAGAAAATGGGGAGAATCATAACCATGTGTTTCCTTACTTTACGTGCTTGATGAAGACCTATCATGTTACTTTTACATAGTTGTTTGTAATTAATCCTTATTGACAATACATTTGCTTATTTATAATAAACATTGTTCTTAAAATGAAATACTTTAAAGGAGGAGTCTAATTTAAATGTCCTTTTTTCCACATTTAAATTTTACTTACTTTGATAGATCTTTACTTGCTCTTCCATTTTTTTTTAAATCTGGTGCTCCATTCAGGAGATATGTGATTGAAATAATGTGTCTGGTAGGTTTAAAAAATAATTAAATAAATAGGACATGCACGGGGGGGGGGGGGGGGCAAGATACTAACATTGGAAGAGCTAAACTCATATAGGCTTCGGGAGGATTGCTGCTTTAAATATATTTGTGCAGTCTAGCGCCCCTGGCTATACCGTTTTCTTTTGTCCTAACATTATAAGTCCTAATAGGAACAGGCAGTGTTGGGGTTAAACTCCTGCACAGACACCTAGCATATTAGTTGCAGACTGGATAGGATACAATGTTATCCTATCCAGGTGCAGGCCTAACGGCAGTTAGGAGTGTCATGCCTGGAATGGTACTGACTGGAACACATGCCAGTGGTGCGATGCCTGTCAGTACCCGAACCTGCCCTGTTATGGGGCAGGGTTACAAACCCCTGCAAGCCCTGCAAGATGGAGGCACTTTCCTGGAAGATCTGAGCTAAGAACCTGTCCTGTTGAACCTCCCTATACCATCTAAAGAACACTCCATCTGCTGTGAGCCTACAGGTATGCACAACCACACTGGGAACATGTGGCACTTATCCCAGAAGAGCAGGTCCCCCGTAGGAGGGGACGGGGAGGGGGGGGGTGTTGGATAAGGGTGCTACATTTGTTTCAATGTATTCCTTCATTTATGGCCTTATTCATGTAACTGCAAAGTGGATATTCAAGTCAGTGGTAGTTCAAGTCAGTGGCTCGTAGGCCTAGATACATCAAACTCCATTAAAACGGAGTCAATATTCAGTAGATCAAACCTTCAATAAAAAATGCCTCCTGTGTATGAAGGCGTCATGTATATTGGTGTTAACGTCCATTTAATTTAATTTAATTGTAGTGAACACTGGAACGGGTGTGATAACCTTTATGTAGACTTGATGCATGTGTCCCATAGTTCGATGATTGAAATAAAGTTTGACACATTGCATCATGTTGACTACCTGATGAATCCAATTTAAATTCAAACAGAATTATGTGTATCTTTTGAATTATAACTAGTGTTAGTAACTATAATTGTTAGTGTAATAATATTTATAATAGCCATGCCATGGAAATAATACAGTTTATTAACCTACACAGTATACAATAAAATATCCCTGCAGCATCTAATACATTGTTGGTCAATACATAGCAACTTCATTCTGTGCCAACAATATAAAAAGACATTTTATTATTCACACACGTAGATCTTGACGCTTTGGTGGGGGGGGGGAGGCACATAGAAACATAATTTTTTAGTACGTACTATCTGCATATCTGTATACCTAGTGCTGGCCATTTCTGTGTGCCAAAAACAAGAAAAACAGACTATGCCGATGGTGCAGATTCAGAAACTTCAGGTTAGTACAAAAGGTCCAAACATGCAAACCTAGCATTTCTGTGCTTCAATTTAGCATCAGAAAAGCTGTTTGCGACGCTTACTGTAGGATTCTGAGACATGGAAAAACAAAAATAAATCACCATAACAAAATTAAAACTAACAGAAACAAACAGACTTGCATACTGCTAGGTACCATAAGATTAAATAAGGGAAATTTAGGTGGAGAGTACGTAGAGCAAATTCATCAGGGGTTGTTGCATGTAGCTGGAGCCAGCTCTGCGGTGCGTTGGCAGCAGAGAGTCCAGGCTGGAGCATGCAGGTGGGGCAGTCTGGCGATCCCAGGTCGGGGCAGGCAGCAAACAGAAGAATGGTCAATCAAGCCAAAGGTCAGAGCAGGGAGCAGGCAGCAGTGAAAGAGGTCTAGCCAGATTCAGTACCAGGTGTTGGGAATAATCATCAGGGAGCTTCCAAGTAGTAGTGGAACAGGATTACCTGCCTCCAGGCAAGCAAACTTGTTGTGAAGCAAAGGACAGGGCTGGTGCCTTCTTATAGGCCATGAAAAGTTATGTGATGCAATCAGCACAGCTGACTGCTAAGGGGCTGACAGGTAGTGACTTTTTTGACTCCCACTACACATTTGCCCTATGACTGCAGTGCATATATGCACGGCACGTGCAGGAAATTCCTGTAAAATGATGAGGCTGAGAAGATACCTAAATAAACCAGTTAATGGGCTGAGCTTGGGAGGAAAGTATATGGCCAGGGTCGGCTGGGAATATTGCGGGACTCGGTGCAGACATGTAGGGCGGAGCCTTTACCTTTTCCTTCCTGCAGGGTCCCTCATCATGGCGCCTCGACGTCACATGCCGTCGCATTGCCATGACGACATGATGTCCCATTATCATGGCAACGCAACGCCATTTGACATCACGGCTGCATGATGAGGGCCCCAGCAGGAAGTGATGGGGAGGAGAAGGTAAAAGTATTATACAGGCCTCACGCTCTGCACCAGCAATCAGTTTAATTGTTGTGGGGAAGAGCGCAGGGCCTCTGTAACCGCGGGGCTCGGTGCAGTGGCGTCGATAGCACCGCCATCAAGCCGGAACTGGATGAGGCATAGTGGCAACCAAACAAACATCTTTAACATGCTCTTTATCTGAGAAAGTACTGTCTGGCGTTGAATCAAGTAAGAGCCCTCTAAAGTGTCCAAGGAACAGATTTACAGTAAAACCATTTACTGCTTATAGTGTTATAAAGTTGCCCATTTAGGACTAGATCCACAAAACGTTGTTAAAACAGGAACAAATGTTATGTTTACTGTACTAGCATTATATGCTCAAAGCTAATTATATGCAAAAACATGAACATAATGTCACATTATTGGCGTTACACTTATCCAGACAAGAGAGAGGAGAGAGAAGTAATGCCAGGAAATAATACTATTTTGTTTAAATGTTGCTTAACTGATGCTTCTTCTCTTCCAAATTTTATAAAGAATTCAGAAATATCTTGGGTATTTTGAAATAGTATTTTAACAGAATTGTCAGATAAGTGGGAATTCAGCTGCTTTTCTACTACTGTTGACATTTCATTTTAAGTACCAATCAAGAATACGTTGTGAATCCATTTGTGTTAGGTAGTGTCAATAGCTCCAAAATATTTCTTATTTTAAAATGCATTGATGTGGCGCTGAATTACATTTTTAACCTCCTGCTTTCTCGTTTGACGATTATTTGCACACAGATTGCCAACATATCAATCAGATTATTGTTCACTCTTTGCATCCACAGCGCATGTTTTTGTGCAAAGCCAATGACTTTGTAACTTGTTTTTAGAATCGTCATATCTGGACCTTGCCTAGATTTAAGACAAGAAGATAGAAGATCGATGCCAGCGCGGCTCCTATAGATGTCAGACTCACCAGGTAGGATTGTAAAATCAATTTATTAAACTACATAAAACAGATACTAACAAGACATGACTAGGAGACCAACTCCCACGCGTTTCGGGCAAGTTTGCCCTTTCTCAAGGAGTGTAACAAGCATGAAGGGAGGGTGTTATTTATACCTCCCTTCTACTAATTGACTAATGTGTTGCACCTAATTGGAAAATTATGCAAATTTCAACACATTGGACTCAAACTCGTTAGTCACATATATATATACAAATATAATAAAATAGTTTGATATGCAGACTATAGTATAATTATCATAGTACAATAGTCTGCAATGGTATAATAACTTAAATCATAATATGTATGAATTCTACATATGTAGTGTCCACAAATTACATAGAAAAATACATGTGGAAACATCATTGTTGATTATTAAGTAAGTATATAATGCTAACCAATCAAAACCACTTGATTAGGGCAAGGCATATATTATGTACATATATATATATATATATATATATATATATATATATATATGTATATATATATAAATATCTCTCTATACAGGATATCACCTTACAAATGCTCCACATAAATGACAAATACAGATACACTGGCGACACACTTTATCGCAGTGCGGCCAGATCCGCAAGCCGGGAGATTTCCCGGCTTGCTAGTGGCCGCCCCTCGGCGTGCCGCGCGTCATAGACGCACGGTCACGCGTCTTCGGGAGCCTGCGCCCCCTGCACGCGCGTCCAGGGCTCCCCGAGGGAGCCCTGGTGTCCCGCGATGATCGCGGGACAGTGGCAGGGGGTTCCGGGGGACCCGGCGGACCCGGCAGCGGTAGGGAGAGCGCCCCGATCGGAGGGCGCTCTTCCGCTGCTTCGGCGCGCGCCCGTCACACTCGGGCGCGCGCCAGGCTACTGCTGCGGCACAGAACGGGCAAATGCTCGAATAAACTGTGCCGCAGCAGTACAACAGTAGAAGTATAATGAATATATAATTCCATTAATATATTGTATAATGCTTATGATGTTGGAAAGAAAGAACACAGGGAAGGAAGGGAGCACAGGGGAGGGGGGGCAGGGGAGGTGGTGGTTGGAGTGGTAAGGGAGGGGTGTGTGGGAGGGGGGGGGGAGTGTGTGAGGGTTGTAAGGAAGAAACATGGAATACAGTAATACCCATTAGTAACCCTAGTGTAAGATCACAGAAAAACCTTCAGGTCCCATTCTGTATTGAGGCCTTTAGGTATTTATGTGTCGATGGTGAAGATCTAGAACGTTTCACGTTGGTAAAGAGCCCTGGATCGATCTCCACCTCGTTTGTGGGGTCTAATATGTTCAAGAATTACACATTTTACATTTCTGAGACTACCTGACTGGCATTCCATAAAGTGATTAGACATGGGACGTGTAATGTCCAAATTATTAATATGTCTAATATGTTCTAACATCCTTATTTTAAATAAGCGGGTTGTTAGACCCACATATCGTTTATTGCATCCGCAGGTGATCATGTATATTACATGATCCGTGTTACACGTCACAAATGAAAGGATTCTGTATTCTTTAGTTTGTTCAGTGTTAGTGAAACTTTTACATTTTTGGACATATTGACATATTTTACATTTCCCGCATTTAAAACACCCTATTAGATCTGGGAATAGCATGTTTTTGTTGTATTTGTTCTTGTCTGAGATCATACTTGGTGAAACTACTGCACCGACACACTTTATTAGAGCAAATACCCAGTTTGTACCTGGCAGATACCTGGAATGCGCCGCTCCTCACCTCTGACAAGCCCCGTTGCGTTTGCCTTCCCAGCCTTGGTTCATGCCTGGCTGACGGGCGGCTGATCTGTTAAATGATAATGATTAGGATTTAATAGGCTGCTATGCTTCGCGTGTCTACCAGATGGCATAAATTCATGAATTGTAATGCAGTATATATATATATACTGTGCAGTATTGCAGCCAGCGGGAATAAAATGCTTCAATCCCTGCCTGGAAAATACCTCAATGCACTCGGGCAGAAAACAGTCACAAACCTCAATACACCCGGGTATACCCGAATTCGTGGGACTAGCCGAGCTCGAATAAAGTGTGTCGCCAGTGTAGGCTGCCCAGTGTGTGTGCTTTTTGAAAGACAAATGTTGGGTCCATAGATACCATGTCCTTTAAGAGAACATCTGTATTGAGAATGGCCCAGTGTTTCCTAATTATTGATTTGATGTTCATAGCTTGACGGCTATATGAGTGATAAAGAATGGTGGTTCACATTGATTTATGTCATTCTGTTTAAATGTATTGTTCTGTTTTGTATGAGCAAAGCTGGAGAGATCAGTATTGATAAGATCATCCCTAGGTTTATTTCTGGCCTTAGTATATGCCCATTGCACTGATAGTGGGTCATAGCCTCTATCTAAAAATCTTTTAATGAGATCATAGGAACTATTGTCAAAGTGTTCCATCGTAGAACAGTTCCTACGTAAATGAAGGAACTGTCCATAGGGTAATCCTTTAAGTAGATTTGGGCTATGGCAACTAGATGCGTGCAAAAGTGTATTCCTAGAGTTGGGCTTCCGGTATATGTTGGTATATACTCGACTATCCATACCTACATACAGACACAAGTCCAAGAATTGTATGCGGTGATGGTGAAAGTGATATGTGAATGACAGATTATAAGTGTTGGTGTTGAGATAAGTGAAGAAGGCATACAGTTGTGAGACTGTGTCAGACCAAACTATAATGAGATAATCTATATAACGGTGATATGTGATAATGTGATGTCGATAGGGGTTCCTATCTCCAAACACATGGGTATTTTCCCACCACCCCATGAAGAGATTGGCATAGGAAGGCGCAAATGATGATCCCATGGCGGTCCCACATGTTTGGAGATAGAAACCCCCATCCAACATAAAATAATTGTGAGTGAGGAGGAATCTGATGGCATTCAGCAAAAAGGTGATCTGAGCTGGAGCAAGTGTGGCATCAGATTCCAAAAAGTGTCGTGCAGCAAGTAGACCATGTTCATGTGAAATAATAGTGTAAAGCGAAGACACATCTAACGTGACCCAAAGATGTGATGGTGACCAAGTAAAATCAGAAAAACTAGATAAAACGTGTGAGGTGTCTAAAAGGTAGGAAGGAAGTGAAGTGACTAGAGGTTGAAGAAAGTGATTAACGTATTGTGAAAAGTGCTCCCCCAGTGAACCAATACTAGAAACAATGGGTCTACCTGTGCGGTGGAGAAGGGACTTGTGAACTTTAGGGAGGTGATGGAATATGGGTAGAACCGGGTGAGTACTATGTAGATATTCATATTCTTGTACAGAGAGTACTTGAAGGATCCTGCCAAACTCTAATAGTTCATATAATTCTAATAGGAAACCCTGAGTTGGATCCATACTGTATGTAACTTGGTATAGGATTTGTCATCATGGAGTTGGCGTAAGGCCTCTTCTACATAGTAAGCATAGTCTAGGACCACCACTGCTCCCCCTTTATCGGCATTCTTAACCACAATAAGATTATTTTCTTTTAAAGATTGAATAGCTTGTCTTTGTGTGAAGTTCAGATTGTTTGAACTTTGAACAACATTTTTGGTTGTGGTAATACCTTGGGAGAGCAGTAGTAGATCCCGTTCCACGGCTGATTGAAACACATTGATTGCATGACCTGTGAAATACATGGGATGAAACTTAGATTTGTTTTTGAAACCTGACGATTGGCTACCCAGAAAGTTTTGTGAATCATATCCAGTCTCTGGTTGATCATTCAACAGCTCTAGCAAGTCCTGTATATGACAATTATCACGAAATGTGAACTGCTTCTTAATATCAAAAATTGGAATTGGACATGGTTCTTCATTATTTGATATTACGTTGTGGACATTGGGTCTCATGGATACTGTCTGTAGATCACCATGGTTAGGTATAGGTATTGAACTGTCTTTGTGCTTGAAAAAACTTTTGAGAGTTAACTTCCTAGTGAACCGGTGAAGATCCACTATAGTGGAGAATAAATCAAAATTTCTATCCGGTGCAAATGTAAGTCCCAAATTCAACACACTCAGTTCAGATTGTGACAGTGTGTATTTAGAGATATTTAGAATGTTTGTGTCTTCTAATTTCAGTGCCTCATCTTTTTTGCAGGGGCCACCCACCAGCTTATTCCTGGATCTTCTTCTCCGTCTGTGTCGTTTTTTGACTGCTGGCGTCCAGATGTATTCATGGCATATGTCTGTGTTCTCCGTGGTAGAAGAATTTCTTCATTGGAAGATGCTCCGGATTCAGTACCTGAGAAGGACACACTTGGAGGGATATGTTCAGAGTCTGAAATATCTGATTCTATATTTTTTCCTGTGTGTGCATCTGATTTTGAATTTTTCCTGAGTATTGATTTGGGTTTAGAAGTAATTTTCTTATTACTATTGTGATTCATATTCTGTGGATTTTTCTTAAAGGTTGTTTTGCTCGTATGTGGTTTCTGCCAAAGATAAATATGTTTTTTTCTGATAATCAATTTTGTCCCTTTCATATTTGGTTTGTTTGGCCAGCATTATACTTTTTTCTAGATTTGTAATTCTCTGTGATAGTAATTTGTCCATATCTTTGAACCGGTCTATATGGGTGAAAGCCTGCAATTGAGATTGTAGATCTATAACATGCTTGTGTGCAGTGATTTTCTTTTTGGATTTGTGTTGAATAATTAATTCAATTAATTTAAAGGAACACTGGTCCAAAATTAGGTTCCATTGTTTCTCAAATTCGTGTGTTTCAAATCCAAATGATGGAGCTTTTGTCATTCGGAGACCTCCAAAATTCTCCAGTGTAACAATGTCCCACCATAATTTTAAATCATGCGATATACATTTTTCTAAACGAAAAAATTGCACTTTAAGATCTTGTATATCCTCACATAGAATATTACAGTCCTGATCAAAAAAAGACTCAGCTTTTTTGGTGCTAGCTGCCAAATTAAAACAATTAAAGGCAAAATGAGAATTTAAATCTTGTGGAGACATTGTAGGTATATCCATACTGAATAATTTTCAAAGTATAATGTGATGTCAATTGAGTATTGAGTCCAGCAACAGTGTAGAAGAACAAGGAGTCAAAAAAGAAACACTTAAAAGTATCACATCGATGAAATAAAATCCAGGGTTAATATTACCTGCTGGAACACTGGTGAGTCTGTGAAGATAGATGATATAAGTATCCAGGTGTAAATCCAAGTCCAGGCGGTGTGGATATGCAGACCAAGAAGAACTGACTGGCGACTCCAGGATAAACACCTTATGGCTATTAGCCTGTATATGGTTGATAAGTAGGGCAAGGAAAAAAGTCTAATGGATGTATGGGGTTGCGGCTGTGTGCAGTCCCGTTCTCAATCTATGGCGAGCGGCTGCAGATGCGACAGCTAACGGATGGAGTGGATACTCACGATGGTCCGTCCCCTCTGCTCACGACTGCACTTTCCCCTCCAGGGGTGAAGGACGTACTTCACTTGCGCGGCCACGATTCGGATGTAGACAAGAAGATAGAAGATCAATGCCAGCAGACTCACCAGGTAGGATGGTAAAATCAATGTATTAAACTACATAAAGCAGATACTAACAAGACATGACTAGAAGACCTCCTCCCACGCGTTTCAGGCAAGTTTGCCCTTTCTCAAGGAGTGTAACAAGCATGAAGGGAGGGTGTTATTTATACCTCCCTTCTACTAATTGACTAATGTGTTGCACCTAATTGGAAAATTATGCAAATTTCAACACATTGGACTTAAACTCGTTAGTCACATATATATACAAATATAATGAAATAGTTTGATATGCAGACTATGGTATCATTATCATAGTACAATAGTCTGCAATGGTATAATACCTTAAATAATACTATGTATGAATTCTATATCTAGTGTCATGCACAGATGCACACACAGGAAAAAATATAGAATCAGATATTTCAGACTCTGAACATATCCCTCCAAGTGTGTCCTTCTCAGGTACTGAATCCGGAGCATCTTCCAATGAAGAAATTCTTCTACCAGGGAGAACACAGACATATGCCATGAATACATCTGGACGCCAGCAGTCAAAAAACGACACCGACGGAGAAGAAGATCCAGGAATAAGCTGGTGGGTGGCCCCTGCAAAAAAGATGAGGCATTGAAATTAGAAGATTAGAAGACACAAACATTCTAAATATCTCTAAATACACACTGTCAATCTGAACTGAGTGTGTTGAATTTGGGACTTACATTTGCACCGGATAGAAATTTTGATTTATTCTCCACTATAGTGGATCTTCACCGGTTCACTAGGAAGATAACTCTCAAAAGATTTTTCAAGCACAAAGACAGTTCAATACCCATACCTAACCATGGTGATCTACAGACTGTATCCATGAGACCCAATGTCCACAACGTAATATCAAATAATGAAGAACCATGTCCAATTCCAATTCCTGGAATTATATGAACTATTAGAGTTTGGCAGGATCCTTCAAGTACTCTCTGTACAAGAAAATGAATATCTACATAGTACTCATCCGGTTCTACCCATATTCCATCACCTCCCTAAAGTTCACAAGTCCCTTCTCCACCCCCACCCCCCAGGTAGACAAATTATTTCTAGTATTGGTTCACTGGGGGAGCACTTATCACAATACGTTAATCACTTTCTTCAACCTCTAGTCACTTCACTTCCTTCCTACCTTTTAGACACCTCACACATTTTATCTAGTTTTTCTTTTTTTGTATGTCTTTATTTATATAGCGCCATAAATGTACATAGCGCTTCACAGTAGTGATACATATAATATAAATAACAAATAATATAAATAACATATCATGGGAATAAGTGCTTCAGACATAAAAGTAACATTAAGGAAGAGGAGTCCCTGCTCCGAGGAGCTTACAATCTAATTGGTATGTAGGGAGAACGTACAGAGAGTAGGAGGGAATTCTAGTAAGTGCATCCGCAGGGGGCCAAGCTTTATGTATCATGTGTCCATGATTATCCCTCCTTTTCCTTCCCTTCCTTCCTTCCCTGTGTTCTCCCTTTCCAACATCATAAGCACCCAAATCGTAACAAAATTAAGTAAATAGTTATCTTACATGGGTGTTATTCCCAAAATTCAACATTTGTATAGTATTGTGCAGCCCTTTATGAAGTTCAGAATTACATTCTTTGGATTCAAATGCTTCTTGTTTGATCGTATATGAAAACAAACCACTTTTCGGGAACCTTTCCTTGCTAAGGCTTGCAGTCCCTCGTACTGTACAGTCATCGCAGGAGCTCCATCTGAACAAAGCCCAACACAGTTATTACAAGAAAGCGTGTGTTCCTTGAGATAATAATCAACCATAATAAAAAGCTGGATACAATGGTCGATAATTATTGTTTGACAAAATAGCATGTTTTCAGAAAACTGACTTTCCCATAAATAGTGAACATAAACAATTACATTGGCAATCATTTACTGAATTAGCAGCTTCACCCAACTGCAATGCAAATATTGTGACTGTTAATATATGTAAACGTTGACCTCGATATTCTGCTACAGGTGCCATTGTTTGACACTGAGATGCTTTGTAGCTGTTCTACTGAATCTTCACCAATCACAGTCCGGACAATGTCCACTGCTCTGATGTCATGTGGCTTTTTTTTTTTGCACAATTATTTATGCAACTTTATAGGATGGAAGCAGTGCTTTTTTGGCAAAGAAGTTAAGTTCACAATCAAATGTTTTTTCTTTTAGAAGCTCAGACAATTTTCATTCAAAATATCTTGAGACTTGTTCAATCAATTGACATGTTTTGTTTCCAAATGTATTTTCATTTCATTTTGTTTTTGGTATCATACTTTCTGCAGCAAACAATATCAGACAGATGACACATTGGGGTTTGTCTTTGCCATCAACCAGTGTGCTATTGAAAACCCATTTGAAACACATTTTCTCATTTTCTCACTGGCTTGTTGGTTCATTCATGGATGAGTTTTCTCCTTCTTGCTCTGCTTGCTTTCTTTTGATTCCTCCTCTTGCATGTATTAAAAATGTATCCATTGTTGACACAACTGCTATATGAAAGAGAAAAAGACAAGAAAAAAAACAGTAAGAGGTATTTCTTCTTTTAAAGCTCGTTGCATAAAAGTGGAGAGAAATTTCTATCACTAATACATCAATTTCCCTTTTATTTTATTTTTTAACTTTAACTCCCATAGAAAGCAATAGATTTTGTATTCTTTATACATACAGTATGGTGCAATTTTTTCTGTAGTTTTGCAGTCGGAAGACTATGATGAGGATGTTGCCGACTTATTGTCTTGAGGGTGCGGGTGGGGGGGTTCATGGTTCCCGATCAGATCCCCCCATAGCAATAATT
>NC_134486.1:176308584-176356084 GCF_040206685.1 Ascaphus truei | reverse complement strand
TGGTACAGCTTATTCTGTATACTCTACATGAGGTTATACATTTCACTGAACATGCCAATTACAGATCTCACTTTGTGGCAAGCCCACTGCTGAGCCTCATAATGGGGTGCCCCAAATTGATCGTAAGCCATCCTCATTGGAGGTTGAATAGTTCTTTGGCTTCTGCGAATTTGCTCTTCTATTACTTCCTCTGGAGAGTAACAATTCTCATTTGGCAAGTCAAACTCTGCCCTTGAAGGGCTCAACATGTCTACACAGTCTTTTTGGGGCACAAAGCATGGGCTCTGTGGGTCTAATGGCTGGCTCACTGGAGTCAGCGTATCTGTTGTTGGACCAAGGGGCTCCTTACCCGTAGCTCCTTCGGGAGATGCCCCCGCGGTCGGAAGGCCCCTTTGAGAGGTTCCTTCCATAGGATTCTCAGAGGTGGCATTTATTACAGTCTCTGGGCCATCCTCTGTACTATCAGTTTCTCCATCGAGTGAAACCGTGGGCACTTCCAATTCGTTATCCCGTACTTGAGGTATAGGAAGGAGATGGTTTCTATGCCATACCTTTACCCGGCCTTCGGAGTCCTTGATGCGGTATACCGGGAGGCCAGGCATCTGTGATTCCACTTCATACACCCCATCCTTCCACCAATCGGCCAGTTTGTGCTTTCCAGGAATGCCCAAGTTACGGAGGAGAACTGTATCCCCGGGGCGGATTTCTTTATGTCGCACCTTGTGATCATAGTGCCTTTTATTACTCGCATTTAATTGCGCCGCTGCCTTCTCAGACAAATTGTAAGCCTGCTGCAAACTATCTTGTAACCTTTGCACATATCGAAAATGCGTCCTATTGGGTACCCCATCGGTAGATATCCATAGTCACACATCCAAGGGCAGCCTAGCCTCTTGTCCAAACATTAAGAAGTACGGGGTATAACCTGTAGACTCATGTCGAGTACAGTTGTAGGCATGCACCAACGTCTCTACGTGCTTGCTCCACTCAGTCTTCTGAGAGCCTTTCAAAGTGCCCAACATGTCGAGTAGCGTGCGATTGAAACATTCGGGCATAGCATCCCCTTCCGGATGATACGGGGTAGTCCGTGACTTGGTCCCTTCCCTGATCAGAATGCAATCTATTCGGTAACCCATAATGAATAAAGTATTTCTCCCACAGCACTTTAGCCACTGTCACCGCCCATTGGTCCTTGGTAGGAAAAGCTTGAGCGTTTCTTGTATAGTGGTCTGTAATCACCAGGACATTCCCGATACCTTGTGTGTCAGGCTCAATACACAAGAAATCCATGCACACCAAATCCATGGGTCCGAAGCTTTTCAAATGGGCCATGGGGACTGCCCGGGTGGGGAGTGTCTTCCTCTGTATACAACGAGTGCACTGCCGGCAATGTATCTAAACCGATTCTCTCATTTTCGGCCAATAGAATCGATCACGAAGTAACCCAAACGTATTGTCAACGCCAAGATGACCATGATCATCATGCAGTGCCTGAAGTACCATGTCTCTAAGGATCTGGGGCAGGGATAACTCGCCGGTCGGGATGATTGTGGTACGGTACGACCCTGTACAATAGGCAGTTGACCAGTTCTAATTTATCGAACTCCTTCATTAATAAATTCACTAGGTCTAGGGGAGCTTGCTTAAGTATGGAAGGGTTCTCCTGTTGCAAGGCTTGGCGTGCTAGTTCAACCACTGGATCTTGAATTTGATACTGTACGAATTCTTTCCATGAAATAATCTTATTCTCTGTGATATTCATTCCTTCGGGATGTTGGTACGTTCTAGGAACTGCTTTGGACTGACACCCTAGCGAGTCTGCTATCCTTAATTCTGAGAACGCTACCCGATCGCTGACCACTGCAGCAAGAGAACACAGGGCACGTATGCCCGGCCCCGGAATTTCCTCCCACTCTTCTTCATCGGCAGTAGGGTGAAGTCCAGGTCTCCGAGACAGTGCATCTGCCCCTATGTTGGTGGGTCCAGGTTTGTACTTGAGGTTGAACCGATAGTTTGCCAGGGCCGCTAGCCAACGATGACCGGTCGCATCTAGTTTTGCAGACGTATTGATGTAAGTCATAGGATTGTTGTCAGTCCTGACTTCGAACTGGACACCATACAGATAGTCATGTAACTTATCCACTACAGCCCACTTGAGGGCTAGAAACTCCAACTTGTGGACCGGGTAATTCTGTTCGCTTACGGTCAAGCTTCGACTAGCATACGCCACGGGTCTGAATCCGGTGTCATGTTTCTGATGCAACACTGCCCCTAAGCTGCTGAAACTGGCATCCACATGCAGGACGTATTCCCGGTCTGGATCGGCATAGGCCAGCACTGGGGCTTGCGTTAGATTGGTCTTTAATCCCAAGAATGCCTGTTCACAAGCAGGGGTCCATTTATCCCCAAAGGGTGTTTGTGCAGAGGTAGCTTTCCTTCCGGTGTCTCCAGGGTAAATCTTTAAGAGGTTATTCAGGACCTTAGCGTTACTGGAGTAACCTTCCACAAACCGGCGGTAGTACCCGCAAAACCCCAGGAAGGACCGTAGTTCCTGGACGTTGTTGGGTCTTGGCCAATTCACCACCGCCTCTATCTTTCCCGGATCGGTTGATATCCCTTCTGCCGATACGATATGGCCCACATATGACACGGATGTGTGGCAGAACTTGCATTTGTCCATGGACAGTTTAAGTCCTTCATGGCGTAGTCGATCCAACACCTTCAACAGCCGCTCCTCATGCTCCTCCAGTGTCTTCCCAAACACTATGATGTCGTCCAGGTACACCAGGCATTCTCGCGGGTTCATGTCCCCCAGTGTCTTCTCCATCAGCCGCTGTAAGGTGGCCGGTGCTCCACATATCCCTTGAGGCATACGCGTGAACTGGTAGAAACATTACGGGCAGATGAAAGCCGTTTTTTCTTGATCCTCCAAGTCCATGGGTACCTGGTAGTACCCTGGCCTCAAATCCAGTACGCTGAACCACTTACTCCCGGACAAGGTATTCAGGAGGTCCTCGATTCGCGGAAGGGTGTACTGATCAGGTACAGTGCGATTTTTCAATGTCCTGTAGTCCACGCATAGACGTACGGTCCCATTCTTCTTGCGTACTACTACGATAGGCGAGGCATAGGGGCTTTGGGATACTTGAACGATATCGGACTCCTCCATTTCGGCTAGTAGCCTCCTCACCTCTTCCACATCTCGAGATGCTATGCGTCGGGACCGTTCGCGGAACGGCGTTGTGTAATTCAGTCGAATGGTATGGCGGGCACTGCGAGTGCACCCCACGTCCATATCACTTATGGAAAACACCCCCCGCCGAGTTTCCAACTTGGTCTGCAGTCTCTCCTTCCATTCCTCTGTCAACGGCGAGTCTCCAAAATCAAACGCCAACTGTGGAGTTACGGCCTGAACGGTGGCGACCGGGCAGCTACCTTCGGCCCTCTTCTCAGGGGTCACCGGAAAGATTCGACCCAGCGGCTGCCGGTGATCAATGCACATGAGGTAAGGGGAAAGGTTTCTCACATATACCCGAGTTCGGGACGGGATTTTTCCAGTCCACTTCTTTACTGAGGCCAACACCTTGTAGCCGAGTCGCTGGTCTTCAAGTACCGTGCTCTCCAATGAGAATAGTCGATCCTCCGGATGTCTGGCGGGATATTGGCACGTTGCAACCATCATTCTTCCTTCCCGGGAGAAATCTCGGTCAACCCGCACTCCTGATTATACAACATCCCATGTTCTTCTTAAGTTGCAATCCTACCGCAGGCCTCTTGTAACGCGGGGCATGCAGCTAGAGCCAACAACGGTAGTTCACCTGCTTCCTGCAAGTACATGCGGATCACAGCTTGTACAATGTCCGTATTGGTTCCCATGATTATAGGGGCGCTGGGATGATCCCGGGGTTCCGGGCACACTAACGCTTCCACCTCCATGGGGTGATGCTTGCCGGTGTTCAACTTGGGAATATCCAGGTGTACTTTCACCACTCCATCGATAGGGTAGTCTTCATGGCTTAGCCCTCTCAACCTCAGGGAGTCGGCAGATAGTAGCGGCAACCGATGCAGATGTTGGTCGTAGAAGGGTCGATACACTATGGTCACCTGGGATCCAGTGTCCATGAGCACGGAGGCATAGATACCTTCAATAACCACCTTGACGATGGCTGCTGGTCCAAATCGGCTGTTCATCGGAGATTGGCCCGCCGCTTCACTGGCTTGAGGAGTACACAACATAGACTTGGCTGGTCGTGACGCCGTTCTTCGGGGTGAGGGACAGTGCTCTCACAAGTGCCCCATCTTTCCACAGGCATAACACTGAAGGTGGCTGTGGGAGGGGCTATCTCGGAAGTTCGGGGAGGTTCGTCCCGAAGCAGTGCGTGCCCGGGCAGCCGTAAGTTCCTCAAAGTCCTCTTTCTCCGGGTTCACATCCCCAGCCGCTTCAACTTTAGCCTTTAGCTTCTTTGGCAACCACTCCCGTCTTCTTTCCCGGGGTCAAATCACGTCCCAACAGCACGGTCTCATGTGCCTGCACTCGGTCCATCAGGTCATCGAATATCAGGGCTTGTCCCGGCACCAGACAACCACTGACTCGTACGGACAACGGATGCAGCGGAAGAAGTCCCCTCAGCAGTTGCGTGGTTCGCAGTCCATCGGCATCCACCTTCTGCACTACCTGCCTCCTCACCAGGGTCCACAGATCCAAGTGCAGACGCCTAAGAAAATCAGATACCATCTCTCCCTCCTTCTGAGTCAAAGCGTGAAACTTGGCCATCAGGGCAAACGCATCCACTGGAATCCCATAGGCTTTGGTGAGGGCGTGAATGATGCCGGCTGTATCGGCATCAGGGTGGTCGTCCCGGTAACAGTGCACCATGTGGGAAGCTGGGGGTCGCAGGCATTCGATTATGCGCTGCCTCCATACGGCATCAGTGCAGGACCATTCATGGAGTACCTGTTCAGCATGATCCAACCATTCATCAAAGCCGACTACTCCCAGAGGGGTTGGTTTGTCGCCAGAAAATGCCTTTAGCTTCCGGTATTGATGAGACTGTGTGGATTGATGTATGGCTTCTGCTAGCACAGGAAGGGACACATTATCAGGCATGCTATTCCCGGCAGGGGCATAGACATCAAGTCTAGACATACTGCTTCTACTTAGCGATGGCCGAATGGTGGAGGGGGTGAAAGAAGCGCCTTACCCATTGCAGCGGGCCAGTGAGGGTTCATACTGCTCTCAGGGGTACGGAAGGGATTGGTCGTTGCTGTGCTTGATGGGCCAGGGTACTCCTTCTGTGACGTGGATAGAGCCAGGGGTTCGGCTACGCCCACCTGTACTAGCGAGCAATGAATGCCTGGAGCATTGGGCAGGATTAATATGGAGCGAATGGCTTCGGGGCATATGTCCCGGTCTGTAGCGAATAATATTTTACGCCAGTTATGCTCCCCGTCATAATAATGGTCTACCACTCGGGCAGTGTCCAGGAACGGAAGTTTCCTTACTTGATCAGTCACCGTGCCCAGGGAGGTAGCGGCAGGGACGTGTCCAATGGCAATGGCACAGGCAAAGGGAATCTGGTACCGCTGGGCCCACTTACGCACCTCGGGCTGTGAGGGCACAAACATGGAGGAGAAAAAAACAACAGAGCACAGTTGGGAAAAAAAATATAGGGCACCCCAGGTCTGAGATCTCAGCAGCGCCTCCAAATGTAGCCCTCTTTCCTACGCTCTAGAGTGACTACGGGTACTGCACACACCTATGGGCTCCAGGAGATGAGCCTCCGCTAACTGGTAGCCTGGGGTACTAAGTATCTTATTGGCAGCGCCTCCACTTACCCAGGATCCCCATTGCATAAGATTCCCCTGGTAAGAACAATAGCAACACACATATGCTTGGAACTGTTTACTGGAACGCAAGAGTAAACCCTTATTACTTAATCGTAGCGAGAACACATATCATACATTCATATCTTATACTATTCTTATAAGGCTAGTGGCTCGGCCACTCTCGTAAGGAGTAATGTCTCTGTCCCATCACCGCGTGCCCCCACACCGTGTCCATGTACTGTAATATGTATTTAGGCTCAGTCCTTTGGCTACTCCACTTAGTGTCCCCAAAAAGTGTTCCCTAAGGTGGGATCAGCACCTGTTGACCGGTGTTGGTGCACTTTTAGTAAATACCTTCCGGTCACTGTGGTGACCGCTAATAGCTTCAAAAAGGATTCGCCGATCCAGCGCAGTCTTTCCGATGTCACGATGCTCAACCGCCTGGTCCCAGGCGACTAGCAGCAATCGCAGCTCTGCACACTTTGTCCCTATCTGGTATACAGTAAGGGATGATGTTGCTATCACTACAGGGTGTCCCTGCAGCACCACAACCTATGGTGACTCAGGGAATCTCTTAGGGCCTACAGGGAAGATCTAACCTATGCAGGTGGGTCACGGATCCCCTGCACCCACACCACTTCTTCCCTTGCTCCTCCGGTGCCCTCTGGCTAGCGTGGTCTCTCCCCCACGCTTCCCTTTCCTGCCTCCCGCGAATCCGGCCATCCCATTTGCTCCCTGGCGTCAGGTGACTCCGCTAAGGCTCCTGGGTGTTGTAGTTACTGGCTGAGCCTCTCTCTTATTGGCCAGCCGTTCGCGTGCTTGCACTGCGCATGCGCGACCTCTCTCTGCTCTGACAGTGCCCCTTACTATTGCGCAACAACATGGCGGCGCCCTATACTGTCGGGCTGCCGCGGAACCTTACAACACTCGCTCTGGAGACGTGCTGCAGCAAAGCGAAGGCAAACTAACACATCCCTACATGTGCAGATGACAGTGGCATCTGCACTATGCTAGATACCCCCTATTATGCCCCAGCTAGGCCCCCGACTCCCACATAATTTGTGGCTGCGATAGGGACTTGCACCTCAGATAGGGACCCTGCCCTGCTTAGCAATATTAGTCTTACAGACACAGGGAGATTGTTACGCCGATGCTCGCCACAAACCGGGACCGGACCGCGGGGCTGAGGTGGGGTTACATTATCACCGACCTTAGTCCGCGCAGACTGATCCGGAGTGCGCAGTTCATAGTCGTACATCGCAGGGTCAGGATTGGAGAAGGCAGCATCGTCGTTATTGAAGCCAAAGTCGGGGTAGGAGAAGACAGGACAATCGATGGCCAAAGCAGGGTCAGGATAGAAGACATCCGGGTGGTCGTAGTCGTAGCAAGGAATCGGCAACAAGCAGACAGAAGTTCCCCGCTTCAGCTTAGGAGCGTGAGCGCGGGAGTGGCTTCTGCGTGAGGAGCGGCCTCGGCCCATGACGCCGATCTCAGCAGAAGGAGACAGCAGGCTGGCCGAAGTTCACCGCAGGGCAGCGTCGGGGAGAACCAACGCTTCAGCGCAGAAGTCCAAGGCAGGCCACTGCAAGGGGATAGCAGCAGGCCGCAGGCAAGGAAGGGTAGCCACTGCTAGGAGGGAATGCAGCAGGTACCGGTGCTGGCAACACGCTACAGCACAGGAGAAAGAACAGGCCTCTGGATACTCAGGAACTTGGAAGGTAAGAACGCTAGGAGAGAGGCCTGGGGCAGTTTGTGGCAGAGACAGTAACGTCCTGGTAGGAAATTATGCTCGGCACTGTTTCAGTGCCAACGCCCAGGATATAAAGGGCGGAGATCCAATCACAGGAGGAGGGTGTGTGAGTATTCCTCCAATGATGTAGCACAGGGCAGAAGCTGCAATGAGAAGCAACACATGTGCCATAGATTGCCAGAGGAAACTTTTGCAACTGCAGAAGTCTGCAAAAGTTATAATCAAAGCCAGGAGTGGATTCCTTACAGAGATGCCGCACGGTGGCTGCGGCCTGTGGTTCAGGACACAGATCGCCCTACATTAATAAAGACATTGTTTACAGTGGTACAATCCATGAGAGAGCCACCGAACAAAGAGACGGAGGCTTCGCAGTATCAGCATCGGATCCGTGGATCCCAGCATCGTGGCATCAGCGCACCCGGGTGTGGCATCACCCGGCAGGTACCCAATGCATCAGTGCACCAACTCAAACACTATAGTGGGGCAGCGCTGTCACTCACACCTTGGGTGGGGGAGCATAGCATTGGAGGGTATGCGGGTCCTGTAGCGGGGTTATTCTACATCACAGAATCCTGTACAGGTGGAAGCGCTACCGACCGAACATCAACTCAGGTATACCCCAGGTTCCCCGTAGCAGAGACTCAGATCTCATGTGCATCACATGTATTGCACCATATACACACCATAGCCACACATCTCTCAGGGGGTGGGGAAAGTGCGAAAAATATTTCTGTTTCATAATGTTTAATAGCCCATAGTGCGTGAGGGATATGGCTTGTGGGAATAAATGTAAAGAGTCTCATTCTACCCCTCATAACCAAAGGACTTAGATGGAATAAAAGTGTAAGGTATATTTTATTAAGCAGGTATGTTTAAATGCTTATATTATGCTTTTACACAGTATACTATATGAGCTGGGGACTTCCAGGTCCATGGATCAGAGAGACCATTGGCTACCAAGCTTGGTGCCATCGTCTGCTCGGGGTCGGGACATGAAAGCCTCAGAGGTTCCCACGATGTGAAAGCCATTTGGGCACCGGAGTTATGCTCAAGTGCCCACGTCCTGGGATGAATGGCGATCCCAGACCACCATTTGCCCCAAGTCAGACTGCGCTCCTCCCCCAGAAGAAAAGAAACTGTACTTCTTGGGACTTGGAACAGTCCTATTTGAGGAAGTTCAGCTGCTCATCACAATATGTATTTTTAATAGTTATTCATCACTGGCTGGTGAAGGGTATTTCCTAATTGTTTATAAGTGATTCACATTTGTGATGTATTATCCATTCCTTTTAACACTGTTTTCACATTCACTCCTAAGAAGCGCCCTGTTCATTTTCCTTTCCCCCCTTTCCCTGTACTTTTCAGACTGTGAGGACCCTAACTCAGTGGGTGGCTTCTGACTGACAAGTGGCAGAGGTGCCAAGTTGGCGCATTCCCTTGTCAGAATCCGATCCATGCTTTCCCGGCTTAGATAGACTGGCAACGCTCTGATTGGCTGGTAAGGATTTCTACCATGCTCGGATTGGCTGGAGTATTTCATGAATGAAGTTGAAACACTATAAGAAACCCAGCAGCCAATCCGGTGTTGAGATTCACATCGGAGGGAGTCTGAGTCACCACCCCACACACCTAAGCGCCTACGGAGGACTTTCTCTGCACCTGGCATCCGTTCCTGTTTGGTTGCACACGCTCGTTGTATCTGGCCCTGCTGTAAGTAGGGTTTTGGGTTTTAACCCCTTGATGACCCACTGCAGCAGGCTCCTTTGTTTGAATAAATAGTTTTATTTTTCAGCTTCTGTGTTATATTTCATGTTGTTTGTACTTTGTTTTAATTGTTTCATGTAGTCTCTGTTTAACCATATACACTATGATAATTTCTTCTGTTTCTGTCCACATGTCACAGACCCATTGATTGGAGATTTCACATTCCTTTGGACCTACTGGACTTTTTTCCCCCCTCTTTTGGACTCATTGGACATTATCAATCCCTGTGGGCGCTGGTTTGTATTTGTACTTTCAATAGAATACATGACAATTTGTTTTACTATTTGGTTTTGTTCAGTGATATGATCCCAGCATAAAGTGAAAATGCCTGGTCTCCCGTGACAGTAACTTACCTACAATCTCTCTCAAGGGGATTATGGGCCTCATGCAGTAAGCGTTGATAAGGATTTTTTCGGCATTTTATAGCCAAAATTGGGTTTGAGATTCAGTAAGCGCCGATAAGTGCTTGATTTCGGCAGGTTTCGTAGCCGATAATTTTGTTATGGCCAGTTGGCTGCCGATAAGCCTGTTTTCGCCACTGATCGCCACTTTTTTAAATCGGCTGGATTCAAGTACCAAAATCAGCTTATCGGGGCTGATCGGCACTACGAAATTGAGATGTTATGGGCAATTTCTCCCGCCAACTAAAGTTGGCAGGTTGGAGGGGAGAACGATCGCTAAGGCTGGCGGAACGGCACTTAGAAAAAAAAAATCTTCTGTACATCAATGGAGTCAATGGAGCGGGGACGTATAACAGTATAGTACTGTTTACGTTTCATTGCTCACAATACAAACGTCATTTGCATTACAGTGTGGGGGGCATTCCCTGCATTGTGTCACAGCTGACGTGTATTATTTGCATAACATTGTACTTTTACATGTTTTCATCATTTGCGTGTCACATTACTCATCATGTGATGATGTGTCAAGGGAAAATCCTATACTCAACTCTTAAAGGAGAACCTCACTCCTATCAAACATTTTACTGAACTGAGCGACAATTATTTACATGATGTTACACATGTCACACATGTCACACATACACCGTATATTCATGTTCCTTTACATTACACAATGCTTGTAATGTGTGACACATCTTTAAACTTTCATGTACATCTTTCTTCTCATGTTTACATCTAGTTTGTGTCCTCCCTATTTTCATGACGTCACTTATTGGACACTCAATCACATTGCATGTTTACATTGTAACCGTTGCATTACAAGCACTTCAACCTAACTTCTACACACATGTACAGTAATTAATCATTGTGACACCTTGTAAACTCATTCTATAGCAACTATCCTCATTACAGAAATGCATGCATATGCACACGACAATTCATTGTTGTCAACATGTGACAATAACATGGCTAATTACACATGTTACAGCAAACTTTTCCCACGTCAATCTCAGCCTTTTTGTCTAATTACATGACTGACTGTTGCGTTCACAAGTGTTACATGCATTGCACATTAAACTATTTATTTTCAAGCAATGTTTGTACAAAGCTTCACGTGACATCATTGTCAAATATCATCATTCCTTGCAGAATACACACAACAAATACTTCTAAGATCAACTGCACACAGCTTGGCACAGAAGTACTTTATTATGTTAATGTAACACCTTGCATTTTAGTATGTCACCTGACATCATCACATACCTATTTAAAGGACGCCCATTACCTGCTCATTCACAGCTACTCATTTCAAAATGTTGCGATTGTTTAGGAGACGGAGGAACATTCTTTTCTATGACATGCTTGCTGATCAAGAGAATGATATAGGGCAAGGGAGGGACAGACCGAGGGACAGTGACAGGGACAGGCACGCGGATACGACAGGGACAGGGAGAGGGACAGGCCGAGGGACAGGAGATCAGAGGAGAAGACAGAGGAGACAAGTTGTGCCTCGTCCGCGTGTGTACAGGGAGAGAACCCTGTTAGATGGGATGAGTGAGGAGGAGATAGTAAGTCGCTATCGTTTGAGTTCAGCAGCAATCTTATCTCTTTATGAGGAGATAAGGGGAGATTTAGATTTTTTGACAGCCAGAGGTCGTGCAGTCCCTGGGCTTGTTAAAATGCTGTGCTCATTACATTATCTTGCTTCCGCGTCATTCCAGACAACTGTGGGCATAGTGGGCGGGGTCTCGCAATCTACATTCTCGCGGGCCTTTACCCAGTTTCTCTATGCACTCAATAGACGCGCTAGGAATTATATTCATTTTCCTACAGAGGTGACAGAGTGGCTGGAAGTCAGGAATGCCTTTTATAATATAGCAGGGATACCATGTGTGCTGGGTGCAATCGATTGCACACATGTTGCTTTGATTGCACCTAGTCAGAGTGAGCATGTTTACCGCAATCGTAAGCACTACCATTCACTCAATGTACAGGTGGTATGTGATGCCACGATGAGGATAATGCATGTGGTACCCAAATTCCCTGGTTCCAGTCACGATTCCTCTATCCTGAGGAACTCTTCAGTCTTCCATGCGTTCGAAGAGGGACATTTTGAACATGGTTGGCTGCTGGGTGAGTACAGATTTGGATGTTGTAACACAAAACACATTTTTCTTTAGGAATGTTTTCATTGTAGAATCTTATCACTAATGTAAGCTTATGTGTGCTCCATTGATTATAGGTGACTCAGGATACGGAATTAGGCCGTGGCTCTTGACTCCGGTGCTAAACCCTCAAACTGAAGCAGAGGAGAGGTACAATGCAGCCCATATATCTACAAGATCTGTTATAGAGAGGACATTTGGCCTACTCAAGACCAGATTTAGGTGTCTCGACAGAACTGGTGGGGCTCTTCTATACAAGCCTCAAAAAGTGTCTGATATTATCCTTGCCTGTTGCATTTTGCACAATGTTGCACTCAGGCACAATGTACAATCAGACCTAGCTGAGCCTTTGGTAGACGAGCATCCCACCCATGTAGCTGCTGAAAATGAACAAACAGCCAGTGGTGGCCAGACACGCCAGAATCTCATCAATTCCTTTTTTTCTTGTAAGTAAAAACATATATGTTCCTAGTACTACTTTTATAGTTTAATTATGTTATATTAACAATAATGTTTCTTTATATAACCTTCTGTTAGGACACAGATGAATATGGGTTGCACACCTTTCTTTTCTCTGCTGTGTGCACAAAGGGATGTGGCACCGGTATGTTATTGTTGCACAGGTTATATAATCCCTCTTCAATTGTACATTAGTTGTGTGTATGTGAATACAACTGGGGTAACAAAGCAGTAATATTTTAGCATTGTGTTGTTCCTTATGCAAACACAATACACATAGTATGGCCATAGTCATTCATTCTTCTAGTATGCTTACCTACAATGTTATTGGTGCAGTGTAACATGTACATCCATATGATGTGTACACCAGGCTGCTTTACATTTTGAATGTCATTAAATATACATGGTGTTGCACATTTAACACCAAATACACACTTTGCTGTGTTGCTTACGGTACTGAAGATGGCATGTCAATGTTTGCAATTTATATATTGTTCCATTGCATTATAGGCATATCTCCAGTATGACTGATCATGGTATGTATATTTGCTGACATCTGTCATAAGATGTGCCTACCTCAATCTTCCTATAATTATTTGAAGTAAAAACCCAACATATTGGTTTAAAGAAAAATGTAACATACATGTACTTTCTGTATCATGTACATGCATTTAGCTACTATTGAGGTTTCATGTGCGTTGTATTAGAAAATGATTACTCCCATTTCATCACATTTTATGTATGTTCCCTTATAAATTCCATTAATGTACTGCACCGACACACTTTATTCGAGCAAATACCCAGTATGTACCTGGCAGATACCTGGAATGCGCCGCTCCTCACCTCTGACAAGCCCCGTTGCGTTTGCCTTCCCAGCCTGGGTTCATGCCTGGCTGACGGGCGGCTGATCTGTTAAATGATAATGATTAGGATTTAATAGGCTGCAATGCTTCGCGTGTCTACCAGATGGCATAAATTCATGAATTGTAATGCAGTATATATATACTGTGCAGTATTGCAGCCAGCGGGAATAAAATGCTTCAATCCCTGCCTGGAAAATACCTCAATGCACTCAGGCAGAAAACAGTCACAAACCTCAATACACCCGGGTATACCCGAATTCGTGGGACTAGCCGAGTTCGAATAAAGTGTGTCGCTAGTGTAATATAGAGGTGTTTGGAGAAAAGGGGATAACTGTACTTATTTGTTTACTTACGGGAGCTCATTCATCACGGATGCAATTGACTGATCATAACACTCCATGCATGAATGCCTGTAATCACAACAATGCGTAGTACATCTTATATTTAGCAATGTAGGTGTTTATTAATGCTAGGAATTAATAGTCAACATTAATTAAAATTTGTGACATGTGTATGTATAAGTCACACGTGTGTGGATGTGACCTACATGTAACAAGTGTCAAACTGTTAACAGAAACCACAATTTTGTCGCAAATTTTACTGTAATTTTGCATTTCTAATTTCCCACTATGACAATGTTGGTAATATATTTGGAATGTCATTCACGTCACTTCATCATTATCATGAGGATAATTATCAAGTATTCTCAAAATATAAACGTCAATCACGTGCACATTAGCATAGGCACACTTTTTAAGACAACTGTTTGTGTCTGTATCAATTTGTGTCGGATCCATGTATAACATCGACAAATGATAACAGCAGGTTTATAATGGTAGCTTATATCATCATATTGACTGTACTATTTATTTTTAGAACGTTTAATAAACACAGTAAACTATAGTTAGTTAGGTAAATGAAATATACACAGAAACGTACTTCATTACATGATGTTGATGTAATATTCAGCACATCATGCATTGTAGGGGACCACAACATCTAGGCAATAACATTATTTGCTACAGTCCCAAACCATTTTATCAACATACCCATGTAACAAGAGATTTTTAACAAGAAATGGCTAGTTGGTTGTAAGTGTCCTTTACATTGGGAGAAGGAGTGGCTCAGTGAGTAAAGACACACACTGGCACTGAGAGTTTGAAGCACGGGAGTCTGGTTCAATTCCCGGTGTCGGCTCCTTGTGACCTTTTGACCTTGGGCAAGTCACTTTATCTCCCTGTGCCTCAGGCGGCAAAAAATAAATTGTAAGCTCCACGGGCCAGGGACCTCAGCCTGAAAAATGTGTCTGTAAAGCGCTGCGTACAACTAGCAGCGCTATACATGAACATGCTCATATTATTATTATTGTTACATAGTTTCGACAGTCATACGTTCCATTACACAATAGAATACACAAATGTGTTAGCAGAGTGGGAATGGTTGTTATATATAAAACACACCATGCCATAAAATGTTAGTAGTAATTAAAGAACACTCAAGAAAAATTCATGAGGCACTGTTTTGCAACATCATTATGTTAATTAAGTGCTTATGCAATATAGGCATAAGGGTATCACATTTTTAATTGTTTGTTAATAAGCGCTGCAAGCAATATAAAATGAGTTCCATATGTAGTATAGTAGTCGGTGGCTCCTCCTCACAATCATCTCATATAAAGGTAGACTCTTCTGAAATCATACATTGATCCGATTGTATCTTCCCCGACATCTCTGAAATACAGCAAACACATGATGGTCAAAGATGGCACCTTACTATATATGTATCCGTGACAACGCGTTACACAGCTCTATATGATTGTGTAGATACACACGTCAGTCACTTATATGTTAGAAGTACAAGTGTACATCATTATGTAATCTTTCATTAAATTAGTAGCAGGCATAACTATGTATATGAAGTGAACGTTGCCTGTATACTGAAAAATGTGCGCGCACATCCTAGTGTGCGCACGCACTTCACGCTTGGATCGACTAACTGTTAGCGCATGCGCAAAACAATGCGTACGTTGTGCGTTCAATACATGTTGAAAATACCATGAACCATAAAATATTTATTTCAAATACTATGAAGGCGAAACTACATTCGTTCTAAACGAGTACATCTGTATTCTTTTTAAACAGACGTGTGTGGACAGAAAGCACGGCCGATAACACAATGCGCAAATGCAATACGTGTGACGTCATGTTAAGGCAGCGTGAAGCACACGCAAACACTCCTCCCACTCAATTAACATTCGGCTAACGCCCAGTGTACGCCCACAAACACTGAGCCGCACGCATGACACAGTGCATGCACAGTGCATATAACTATAACAAAACAACACAGCCAATAGGCTTTGACGCGCGCACGTCGCTTGGGGGCGGGACTTACATCCGTAATCCTTTTTAAGGACGCCTTGGCACATGACAAGGGTCCCACGTCATACGTGGTGGACTCGGTTTTTTATTTTGTAGATGTTGCATGATAACAAATCAGGTATGTGTTAGAGTTATGGTAACATGTTGCTAATATGTTTAAAGGGATAGGAAAGTACGTATATTTATTCCGTCAGCAATGTGTACTACTCTTTCAGGTTCTACTATATTGTAATAGGAAACAATTTGTTTGTGATCGCTACATGTTATGCAGTTTGCAATGTTACGCTGTATCCACGCATTTAAAGTGAAAATGGTGGTTAGAAAAAAAAAAAAAAAAAAACGCTGAGTCAACGCATAACGATTGTTATATTTACCATTCTTGTAGAATTAACACTTCGTCTGCCTGCAACTGGTCGCTCCAGAAAAGCAAGGCATTTGCATCCACGCTTGACCCAAACGCTGAATCCTGTATGACACACATCTCCTCCATGAAGCGCTCATAGGAATCGCCACAGCTTTCTTCAAACAATTGGTCCGGAGGTAGGTTCATTTCTTCGGGTACCCATTCCAATGCATTTTCAGCTGAAAGGCTTGGTACATAATCATAGTAGTTATGTTCTTGTACAATGTGGGTTTCAGGAATGGAGGGTGCAGATATTGCAGCAGGTATCGATTCACACGGAACAGTAGTAGCGGATCCATTGCTATTGGCATTAGGAATAAATATGCCATTTAGCACAATATGTGTGCCCTCTTCCACGGTGAAATGTTTTTCCTTAGCAATCTTCCAAAAACCATACCTGTCTTGTAGCTTATCCTGCACACGTTCAAAACAGTCATTAGTTGATAAAGTGAATCTTACTGAGGATTTAAAATTTCGCGCATGCCCAGGTTCTTGGTAATAAGGATACTTGGCTCTAATCAAATCATAGATTTGGCCCGTGTTGGCTTTGTGTCCCGACGCAGACAAAATCGCTTCTGCTATCATGAATTTGTATCCTCTGTGCGGATGCATATTTTTTAATAATTCATCAGCCATTGCAGATTAACAGAAAAGATGTCTGCAGTTCTCTGTTCTTTGCTCATAAGAATGAAACGGCTCAATTGCTAACTATTTGCTGTCTTTCCTTTTCAAGGTCATAAAAAGTTTCAACTTGTACTCCTTGTTTGAAGCACCAATTGGATGTGTAGAAATAATTGGTTTCACGTTTGTGGTTTGTGATAGCCATTTGTCTGACCAACATGTAGCAAATTTTATCTACTTTCTCACAACATTGGTAGACTTTTAATTAAGAAACATTGTGGGTTGAGGAAAAATAACATTGACCACTGTCTGAAAATAGTGCTTACACAGCCATATAATGAAATACACACACACCTGCAAAAGTAAATGTTTTTTTTCCTCAGAAATTTCTGTGTGTATTTGAAAGTCTGGTTAACTCCCTGTCTGCATCAGTTTAAGTACGTGTGTATATGTATATATATATCTCTCATAAATATATATATATATTTATATATATATATATATATATATATATATATATATAATGTGTATATGTATATTGTAGTATATGTATATGTATATTGTAGTATATATATATAGTGATATATATATATATATATATATATTTATATATTTATAGTTATATATATATATATATATATATATAGTTATATATATATATATATATATATATATATATATATATATATATATATATATATATATATATATATATATATATATATATATATAGTTATATATATATATATATATATATATATATATATATATATATATATAGTTATATATTACAATATGTCTGTAAAACCAAACTTTAAATGTCTGTGTGTGTATATTAAAACTTTTAAGGGCTTATATGTAAAGAGGGATTTTTATATTGGTGTGATTTATTTAAAGGTTAACATAATAGAGGCTTACACTTTTATGGCCTATTGCATTGACCTGTCTGGTAAATGTGATTTACCATCAAAAAAGGTTTCTTTTTAATTTAGAAGGGCTGTAGTGTTAAAACCAATAATATATATATATATATATATATATATATATATATATATATATATATATATATATATATATATATATATATATATATATATATATATATATATATATATAATGCAGGAGTACACACAACATATTGATGCCAGTAAGTAGGCCTTGTATGAAACCTATTTAAATGGTGATAAACATGAGTGAATTAAGTAATAAACATTTGTTTTAGGCCAATACTGTTATAGGCTCACAGTTAGTATAGTTCACAAACATTAGGCCTGTATTATTAAAATACTGTGTTTTCACAAGGAAGCATGAAGTGTATGTTTTTTGTAAATACATCTATACCAGTTTAGATAGTACTATATATACATACATAGACACACACACACACACAGTGTGTGTGTGTGTGTGTGTGTGTGTGTGTGTGTGTGTGTGTGTGTGTGTGTGTGTGTGTGTGTGTGTGTGTGTGTGTGTGTGTGTGTGTGTGTGTGTGTGTGTGTGTGTGTGTGTGTGTGTGTGTGTGTGTGTACATATATCCATATATACTACATATATATTAGTATACATTCAGAGATGTTCTTGAAACAAGAACACATAAATGATTAAAGGACAACATTACAATGGCCAAGCAAGGCGAAGGTAAGTAATATTTAACACATAATCCTGCTGTACACGGACAAGAAAGATGTTTGCAGTTAAATAGATGTGTGTTTTTAATTGCATGTGAATAATATGCACATGCAATGATTACATCAAGTAACACACCCAAATAAAATGTTTTGCAGGTAAGTCAATGGCAGATTCTCTAAACATAGCAACTGGCTCCTGGTGGACCATTACTGAACAGACGATTAATACATCAATATTAATAACACTATTCATTAATTAGGACTGTTAACATTTCAAAAACTTCACGTGTACAAGAACATACTTGAAAGTTTGGAAACAACACAGTTTTCAGCATACATACAATATTAATTAGATAATCTGAAGTCAACAAAACAAGGCCAAAGACATATTTAGTGAATTATAACATTTTTTTTTCCTTTTGAGAGCGAGTAACAGGCCTGCTTGTTGTCTCTTGTATTTTCCTTTTTCGTTTTGCAACAACTTTAGCCACAACAGAGCCACTTTGAGTGGCCTCTGGCACTTCACGGGCAGGGCTTGTGGCCAGTGACTCACCTACAGGGCTTTTGGCCAGTGACTCACCTACAGGGCTTTTGGGCAGTGACTGTTCACCGACAGGGCTTTTGGCCAGTGACTCACCTACAGGGCTTGTGGGCAGTGACTGTTCACCGACAGGGCTTTTGGCCAGTGACTGTTCACGGACAGGGCTTGTGGCTAGTGACTCACCGACAGGGCTTGTGCCCACTGACACATGTGAGCAAGTTGGTAGACACTGCACAAGTGATGGTTGGTCTGTTTCATGTGTGTCTTTTTTTGTTTGTGTCCAAAAACTGGTCAGTAGTAACTGCTTGTGCTGTTTTGTTTTTGTCGCCTCCTTTGTAGGTGTCAGCTCCTGATTTTCTACAGATGGCAGCGGTGGGATGTCGTCAGGAACCTGCACAGCAATGTCTGCTACTTGACCGGTAACATTCGGACCTGGGGAATGAAGATCAGATGCATGTGGTGAAAAATTACCAGCATGTAAAGATCCTGCCTGTGAGGTGTTGAAGTTGAAATGTGGTACAGTAGTCATTCTCAAGTAATTTGCTTGGGTTTGCTGAACAACTAATTCTTCGAATGAGGTGTTGATTTTTTGCAACTGTTTAGGCACTTCAATGAAGACTCTGTGGAGATGTGCCAATTGTGATATCGTTTCTTCCTGCAGTGAAATCATCCTTTCCAGCACTGTCATCAGATCAGAATGGCGACGATTTTCTGCTTCCACAATTTTTCCCTCAGAAGCTACTATTGCATCGTATGTGTTAGTTGATGGACGATTTGGCGGTATAACTGTTTCAATTGGAACCTCTTCATGCTCACTTGATTGTATTTCTGTGTCTATGGCGGCATCATCATCATCATCATCTTCATCATCATGTTCTAAAAATAAATGTACACATTATTAAATGGCATGTTAATCTCTGCTGTTTTACTATGTAATTATACTGTGTCATAAGTAACACCTAACATGTTTCCATACGTTTCATAACCTCACATTAAAATCTACCTTGACTTACGAATAATGTTTGGACTCAGTATGAAATATGAATGAATGAACACTTGCTCTAAACTCAGAACTCCTACATGATAGTTAACATCACTAACACAATACATGTTGCCTTACACTTCATTTTCACTGACACTAAGTAATCCTATTTAAAGAACATGTGCAAAACAAATAATGAACATGACAACATAACATATAGAAGTGCACATATTATATGGCCACCAACTGATACACTCACCTTCTAGGTGTGTTGAGCTGCATGACCCAGTTGAAGACACTTGTTCCGTCTCAGGTGACACATGTCCTCCAGGGGCAACTATATATAACAATAACATTAGTTGTACATTTACATGTGTAAATATTGAACAAACAGTTATTGTATGTTCTGTATTTATGAGTACCTAACAGCATCAGTTCCTTAACCGAAAATGTGTGTGTGAAAGTTAACATAAATAGTTGTAATAACAATGTACATGCCTGTGTACTTAGAACTTTTGAGTTCCCTAACATACAACATACTATGTTTCTGCAGTAATGCGTGAGGATAAATTGATTAAATTTGTACATAAAAATCATATGTTGTGTAGTCATATCAGTATCATAATGTACATAACTATCATGAGATGAACATTCACAATGGTTATCATGAAGGTGGTCATATTGCAAAAAGTTTTGTTTTTGGTACAGGATATGTGTGGTACATTAATAGAAGATGTGGCACACCTGAATGTGGCTGTCACTCAACAAGACAACACATGCAGTGTGTGATAATGTGTCGTTGATAGTAGTTCAACTATAGATATGAGTGAACTAATGTGTGACGTACGGTTTGATAACTAATGACTTGTTGGGGCATTTAGTAGCAAGAGTTAAGCTTTCAAATGAGTGTGATTAACTTCAGTTGTGCTAGTCAGGTTGTAAGAACGGTATTCCCTTCCCCAAAAACCCTAATCAGCCAGACCTTTCAATTACTTCAAACAGGTGAAAATGGTGTGAACTAAGTTGACCCTAAGATGACCCTGTAATTTGTGTGTGTGCTGAACCCCACCCCCTCTGTTGACGTGTATGCTGTGATGAGATATTCATTGCAGCTGCTTTAACACAATGGTAGAGGAGCTAAATAGTCGTCTGCAGTGTTTAAGTTATGAACACAATGACATAACATATGCTACGTGTGCCTCATTATGCTGTCTGTATATGACATAAAGCAAAAATGGACCTTTTCATAAACAACTATAGATGTGTTAGTGCAAGTGATGTTTGTAGGCCGTTGCATGCAATATATTTGATGCATGCTTAAAATAGGCAGTAATGTCGTGTTTGTAGGAGTAAAATAAATAAAATACACAATAATATTATACATATTTATGTTCTGTACCTGTAGCTAGTAATAATTTCTCATTAGCATGTGTTACACATGTGTACTACCCTGTTGTTCCCCATCTTCGCCCACCATCAATTGCTTCCACTGCAGCAATGCATTTTGGGAATTCACATGTAAATGACCACGCAATGGCACGTGCTATAGTAGTTACTGCTTTTAGTAGGACTACAACATATATGTCTATTTTGAGATATATATATATACAGAATCAGACATATACATATATAGATGCAGGTATGCTTATATTGTGAAGACAGTATAAAAAGCAGCGGAAATATGCAAAATAACTGTAAGCAACGACACGCCTAGTACAGTAATATTTCTCACCTGGTGGAAATTGTGAGGGATAAATTCCAATATCACGGTCACCGGCCAAGCCCTCCACGACGACGGGAAGTAATTTTCCCCGAAGCAGCTCCTCCAATGGAGTTAATATCAGACGTTGTGGTGTCGGCCCACCTCCAGTGCCAGTAGCATGCACGCGATGGTCTTGTATTTTCTGTTTTAATTTTGACCGAATATCGTCAAATCTCTTGCGACAATTCCGCTTGTCCCTGACACGATTCCCACACGCATTGACACCAATTACTATTGTGTCCCACATTTCTTTTTTGCTTGATGAACTTGTCCGCCCTTGAAAAACATAGAAAATATATGAGGTTAATTAATAATAATACAAGCACCAGTTTCCTACACTGCTAGCTGTTCCAAGAGAAAGCAAACATGCTGTTTTAGGTGTAATATGTGAAGCACATGAGCATTCACTACTAAACCTATACATGTAAGCAAGGTTGCATTAATATTGTATGCAGTTATCGCAAATTGTACGCCTGAGTTTTGTTGTCCTTGTAACGCATGATAAAAAGCTGTGTTTCCACACTAATTAACATAGAAAGATATTCTGTACCCATATTTGCATATGAACAAAACTCACATGACCTAGGATCACATGTATTTGAAGAATAAATGGAAAGGTACACTTACCTACTAAATGTCCATAGATACTGTCATAGTGCTCCAGAATCCCAGTGACAAGAGCTCTATTTTCCTGGTCATTGAAGCGAGGATTACGTGGCTTCTCCACACGTTTCTTCCGACCAGGTTTAGGGTCAGAGCTTGGCTGGTGCTGACTGGACTCCCCTTCTTCCAATGGAAGAGACTCCAAAAGCTGACCACCAGCAAGCACGCCACCACCAGGCACCCCATCAGCAACTGAGGCACCAGCACTCCCACTCCCAGCAACAGCACTCCCACTCCCAGCAACAGCACTCACACTCCCAGCAACAGCACTCACACTCCCAGCAACAGCACTCACACTCCCAGCAACACCACTCGCAGCAACAGCACTCCCACTCCCAGCAACAGCACTCGCACTCCCAGCAACAGCACTCGCACTCCCAGCAACAGCACTCGCACTCCTAGCAACATCACTCCCCTGAACAGTACATTCACTCCGATGCGTACTCGCACGAGTAGCACTCCCACCAGCATCACTCTTCCCACGCTTTGTGGGCATACTTACAGCACTCACAAAAAACAGAAAACAAATGTACAGCCAATCACACGAAACACTTCCACATATAAAACAAGACAAAGATGTAAACAAAACAACAAAGGACAAAGCTCTCACAATACACAACAAGTCTCTCAGTCAATATGCAAATATTAAATCACCCAGCTCTGTGCGTCTCTCTCTCTCTCACTCCCAACAACACAGAGAATGATTAACAGTACACGTTGCCTTTAAATATGGCGCGCTATCCAATACATGCTTGCTTCGCCTGATTCAGCAAGATTTTTGATTGGGCAACCTAACAGCACCCCGCCACGCACGCCGATACACCTGTGTGTGATCGGAAAATCATCGTGAGAGTGGGCGGATTTGTTTTCGGCTTCATTTTGAATGTATTCGGCACTTACTGCATACGGAGATGGAAAATCGCCAATAACATGACTAATCGGTAAGCTTGCCGATTTCACATATTCGTCGCTTACTGCATGAGGCCCTATGTCTCAACGTTTCTTGCCTGTATATGCACACACACAAACATGCAGACACCTACATATATACGCACACCGGCCCCTACATACACACGCATGTACACAGACCATGAACACAGAGTACCGCAAACACACATGCAAACCCCTCCCCTTCTATAGGCCCTGCAGAGCGTCACTAAATCCCTCTCTGGTCACAGTCCCTGCCGAGAGTCACTTAACCCCTCCCCTGCCAAAGTTTATGCCTCCTGCCAGTTTGTCGCACCACACACACTGGTGAGATGGGATTTATGGGAGGACTTTAAAAAAAGGGGTATGTTTTCTACAAAGTATTTAAGCCTGGAGTCTTTGCAGCTGAGACTTATTGCTTTCTAGTTCTAGGTCCCTGGTCTTGAAAAGTAGATGTTAAACTAAATATTCACATCCAGCTTCTTGACCTTAGTGGCTCACTGCTTAAATTATTAAGGGGTTAAATATCAGTGGACAATTTGTGGGGCTATATAGGGGGTGGATGAAGGTTTCCGTTCATAAGGGTGGGTGGATAGTTTGACTGGGAGGTATTAACCTCTATGTTACCTTCGCAGTTAAAACTTGTGATGTCATTAAGGGGTTAAAGTCCCACTCGCATGCCATATACATCCACACTGGGGAAACAACTAGCTTTAGTCACCCACACAGGAATGGTCAAAATCTCTATGCTCCAGATGTGCATATTATATCAAACATTAGCCAGCAATGGTTTATGAAAAGTTTAAATTTGTTATACCTGCCTGGATTAAGGGTGTCTTCCTCTTTTCAGTAACCCCAAATGTCTTGCTCATGACTAGCTTGTCGTCACTAATCAGTTGATGCCATTTGCAGTTATTAAGCACTATGGTAAATAATGAATTAATCAGCCCCGGAAAATAGCCGGTGTAAGTATCCCCATTGATCCCCAATCCCACATGCACAAATGGACAAGCACTAGTACTGTATCCCAAAATGCATATTACCATTTAATATCATTTTGAATTTGGTGTGGATTTTGGGTAATTTTATGACATTACATGGTATGTACGGTATAAGCAATATGTCAGCCTAATGTACATTTTTTCTTTTTCTTGAGAGAAAAGAGAAAAGGAAAGGCTCAACGTCTCCCTGACCTCATAAAGTCCATCAGGGAGGCGCGAGTATGGAAACAGAGAGGGAGTAGAGAAGGGGGGGCAGGGTGTAGGGGGGGGGGTGGAGAGGATACAAAGGGTATAGCGGGGGGTGGTCATGATCCCCAGTACCTTGGTGTTTCTGGTTTGAGCTTTAATGTGAATTGGGCCTCTAGTTTGTTAGGGGGCGTTTCGTCTTATATGCGCCAAATAGGTGTACCATGGGTCCCAAATTGCTGTAAATGAGGTTGAAGACCTCTTAAGGAAAGCAGATAGTCTCTCCATGTCCATTACTTCTTGCACCCTTCTTATTATTGTTTGTTTCGAGGGGGGAGACATTTTCTTCCAGGCGGCCGCCACCGCACATCTAGCCGCCGTGAGGATGAAGGAGACTAATTTTCCTGTTGGTCGGTCCAGATAGTCTAGGGGACTGGCCAACCGGTAGGTCAGCGGTTCAACAGGTATTTTGAGGTCTGTGACCTCCTCTATTAATTTTTGTGTCGTTTCCCAGTATTTCTGAATTTCCGGACATGTCCACCAGATGTGGGCCATGTCCCCCTTTTGACCGCAGCCTCTCCAACATAGATCGGATGCCAGAGGGTAAATTTGATTTATTCTGACTGGAGTGAGATACCAGCGGAACAGTATTTTGTAAATGTTTTCTTTGATTGTGGTACATATGGAAGTTCCTGAGGCATTTTCCCAAATACTTTCCCAGTCCTCTCGGTCTATAACTATATCCAATTCTGCTGCCCAATGCAGCATGTAGTCATGCGTGGGGACTTCTGTAGTCCCTCCTAGCTCTGTGCAAATTTGTGTTATTAGACCTTTCTGGTGATCTGTTTCGCTGCAAAGTCTCTCGAAACCTGTGAGAGGGGGAAATTCCAATGTTGGGGATAATGTTTGGAGAAAGTGCCGAATTTGTAGGTACTTGAACATGTTCAATCCTAATATGTCATACTTGGTTTGTAGGTTTTGGTAGCTCAGGAACTTCCCGAGGCTCAGGAGGTCGGCAATCGTTTTAATGTTTTTGGCTTGAAATTGGTTAAATTGTCTGGGCTCACAGCCAGGTGGAAATTTCGGGTTTCTGTGGATTGGTATGAGTTGGGATTGTGGTGATGTGAGCTTGTACTTGAGTTTGCTTTTCGTCCAGGTCTCCCAGGTGTGTCTCATTGGGCCTAATTTGAATTTGTTATTTTGCATGTCCTCCCTGCTCAGGGACCAAAGGCAAGCCGGCAGTGAAGGCGTTCCGGCATATTGCGTTTCTATATCCAGCCAGCAATATTGATTTGGGTTTGTGTTCCAGACTACCACCTGTCTCAATTGTGCGGCCAGATAGTATTTTGTGATGTCTGGAACTCCAAGTCCTCCTCTCCCCCTTGAAGCCAAGAGAACTGATCTGGGGACTCTAGGTTTTTTACCTTGCCAAACTGGCTTACATTTTTAAGCAATCCTTCACTCTTTGTAACTCTGGAAATCCAAGTATCGTGACATTGTTGGTTTGATATTTTTTTTGAAGAAAATGATTTGACACACTGTGTGTTGCTAAACCAGTTTTAATATTATATATATGTTCATACAGACGTCTTTTGACAGATCTGGTGGTCATACCCACATACTGCAGACCACATGGACATTCAAGCAAATAAATAACGAAAGAACTATTACACGTGATGTGTTGTTTTATTTTATAATTTTTTTAAGTGTTATTGGATGTAAATTCTGATTTTCTTATACTGTACTTACAAGCAGTACATCTATTGCAGGTGAAGTATCCCCCAAAGGGGGCAATCTTATGATGAATAGGTTGCAGCGATGGACAGCTTGGTGCCAGTCTTTGTCCTATATTAGGGGCTTTGGTGAATATAGTATGAGATGTTCTGGTAATATACCTTCTAATTCTTTATCTTTTTTAGTATCGGCCAATACTTTTTGAAAATCTTATGTATATTGGGTGCCATTTGGTTAAACTGAGTTATAAATGCCAGATTGTTTGTTTTATTAATATTTTTCTTTTTATATTTCAAAAGACTGGTTCTGTCCATCGCTGCAACTTCAGTGATCACTTTTTCTAAATCCTGTGGGGAATACTTCCTTTCAATGAATTTGTTTTTAAGATCCTCTGCTTAAGAATTGAATGTGTCTAAAATGTGAACTATTTCTTTTTAATCGAATAAATTGACCCTTCGGTATATTTCTGACCCATGTAGGGTTATGATGACTTTGTGCGTGAAGGTAATTATTAGATTGTACAGGTTTAAAATATGTGCTAGTGTGAATACAATTATCTACAACTGTTATTTCCAAATCTAGGTATTCTATTTTAGTGGGGCTAGTGACAAATGTAAATTTGAGATTATTATTGTTGTTATTCATATATATTTGGAATTCGTGTAACTGTGCTAATGTGCCTGACCAAATAAAAATAATATCATCGATGTAGCGCCGCCAGAGCACCAAACTTGCACCATATGGACAGCCGGACCATATATGTTGTTCCTCCCAGCTGCCCATAAATAAATTTGCATAGCTAGGTGCAAATTTGGTGCCCATGGTGGTGCCACATACCTGTAAATAATATGATTTATTAAAATAAAAGAAATTGTGAGAAAGTATAAATTTAATACCTAAAATAAGAAAATCATTATGTTCCCTAGAAATAGACGGATCATTATTTAAAGTATTCAAAACGGCTTCGCATCCTTGTTCATGGTTTATGATTGTGTATAAAGAATTAATGTCCGCTGTTACAAAATAATAATGAGGTTGCCACTGAATGTCCTGTAGGGTCTGCAGTATGTGGGTAGTGTCCCTTAGATATGAAGGTAGTTGAATAACATACTGTTGTAACTGTCTATCAATGTACTGGGATAAATGAGGTGTTAAAGACTGAATGCCCGAAATGATAGGGCAACCGGGTGGAAATTGTATATTTTTATGTATTTTGGATATTATATAAAAAAGAGGTATTTTGGGGTAAATATTGTAAAGAAAATCAAATTCTTGTTTTGTAATTATATGTTGATCTAAACCTAATGTTAAGTAATTAAAAAGTTGTTGTTGATACTGTATAGTAGGATCTGAGGGGACAATTTAAGGCCAAACTGCTTCCAAGATTGCCCAACAATTATCACTAACCGTAAATGTTGCGTGGCAAATCATGCAATTATAATAATTGGATTTGCATTGTCTAACCAAGGTTTTCGAATAAGTTGGGTTAAATCTTCAATAAATATCAGGTAATAACGATTATGTCATCCTACACAACTGATATTAATTGGTTCTAAACACACATGGAGGATATTGTTTAATTTGTTCTTTTTCTTCACAGCTGTCATTATTTGAATCATGTGGCTTCATTACATACCTACTTAAAACAGTCCAATTTAATACTTACTTCGTGGTTGAGATGGCGGATTTAATGATTGGGAGGTGGTTTGAGCTGCACATGAGGAGACAGAGAAAGAAAACGATTTTGGGACAGAGAGGAGAGAGATGAGGGAGAGTGACCAAAGGCTTGGCAGGGTGGTGGTGGCCCAGCAACTGTTGTACCGCCAATGGAAAATCTTAGAGAAAAAAGACAAAGAAACAGCGCACAACGCTCAAAGTATAGTACATCTTAGTAAAAAATATATAACAAAAAAACGGGGAGTAAGTAATCTGCGTACATCAATTCAGAAGGTAATAGGCATTTCATGTATCAAGACATGTTACCAGCACGGAACCAGTCCGGTCAGGAAATTCTCATCATCCAATCACCCAATGTGGATCTTTAAAGGACAACTCCTTTCTCCAAGGTAGGTGGCCCCGCACAGAATGGCACAGGAGATCCTCCTCAGTACATACGTCTCAAGAGTGTCCCAGTTCACAAGAGTGGCCCCGTTGTACAGGGAATCAGTCCTCTCCAGAAATGCAGGTGAGGTAAAGCCGCTGGGATATGTAGCGGCAGTCCACCATACGGTGTCACTACCAGGGTAACCCGGTGTTGCGCGTCAAACAGATTAATCCAACCAGCTGGAAATACTGGTCCCGGTGAGGTACCCACAGCCACGGCACACAGCACTTCAGTCAGAAGCAGCCAGCAGGTCTCATCAACGGGAGATGAAGTCACTGGACGAAGATCACATAAGGGCGCACATTGTAAAAAGAGAGCCACAAGTCCGTATATTGACTGCACAGCTAAACTTGAAGTCAGTAGATCAATCAAAGTAGCAGCAATAAAATCCTACGCATTTCATAGCTATAAAAACGCTACTTCATCAGGGATCATTCTTTCTTTTTTCTCTTTTAGTTTGTGTGGGGGTGCTGGGCCACCCCTGTTCTACAGCTTCCGACACTCTCTTCCCACAACATATTGAGGTTATGTACAGATGCAGCAGCCGTTATTCGAAAAAATCTCAAAATGGAATTTCGAGATATGCCCGAGATCCTCACAAGTTGCGCTGCGGAAGACTAATGGCCCGCTGGAGTAACACAGCAGTCCCTGCTGTGTGAATCCTACCGGGGTCTGCCTTTATGTAATAGACGCGCAGTAAGAGGCTGAATCAGTCACTCTAACTGCACGCTTCTCACAGGCGATTGCGGGGATTTGATTAAAATTCTAACATTACAGTAATGTAGCAGGGGGTCTCCGGAGCTGAACCACATTGGTTTCAGATCGGGGGACCCCCTACTTCCCGAGTTACAGGCCCCTATATGAGGTGCCGGTATCTCCTCCATCTTAAAACCCACGTGGGATGTAAACAAAGCAGAGGGATACCGGCACCCCATACCGGGGCCTGTATCTCGGGATGCACGGGGTTCCCGGACCTGAAACCAACATGGTTCTGCTCCGGAGACACCCTGCTCACCTACACTAGGAATATAATTTAAATGTAAAAATATTTACTGTAGTGCCCCCCATTAAACCAAGATGTATTATTTTACACACAGGATTAATACCCCAGACCGACGGGGTATAACCAGTGGTCCCGACGGGTGTCCACAGTGCACCCAAGGGAGTATCCATGGGTGTATGGTGGTCTCCGGGTGGTCCACGCTAGGCGCTGTGAGCCTCCAGGTGGCCCCTGTGGGTTACTGCGGGCCACAAAGGGGTCCATGGATGATCCCGCGGGTGTCTGGGGATCCCCAGGTCATCCCCACAGGTGTCTGGGGACCTCGGGTGGTCCATGCACGTCTGCGGGCCCCCCACAGCTGTGGGGCCCCCGGTTCTTCCCCACAGGTGTCCCCCGTGGATCTGCAGGTGGTACCCGTGGGCGGCCGGGGGTCCTCAGGTGGTACCTGTGAGCATCCGAGGGTCTTCAGGTGGTCTCCATGGGTCCCCGCAACCCTACGGTACCAATCCTGTATGTAAAAAAAATAAAACATGTCCTACACATAAATAAATACACCTCCCTCCCCCCTACCAAACACATACAGTACAGTAATGGTCAAAATAACTATTATCCAGATATGGATAATAGATTATCTGCCCATTATTAAACACAACATTAGCCAGCATTCATAAATCAAGTAAATAAATACAGTTCTATTTACCACTGCAATATGAAGGGCATCCTCATCAGGATAATGTAAGTTTCCTATCCTCCGTTGTCAGAAAAATACATAGCCAATACAATCTAATGTCCCCTAACCCCTTAATCACCTTAGCGGTTATTAACCGCTACAGTAATTAAGGGGTTAACCCACCCTGTCCTGATACCCATCCGGGAGGCCTAACCACCCTCCCCAGACCCACTATACCCACCCTGTACCGATTGATTGTTATTGTAGTACATCATACCCATATAATAATATGGACATGATAAGCCACTATAGCACACCATAGGCACCTAATCACAATACAGTAATGCACAAAACACACAATAATAAAACATTCAAAAACCATTCACCATCAATACAAAGCAAGAAATTAAAAACTATATTATTGGCCTAATAATTTATTGATCTGTACCCTAAAGAGGTACTGATTAATATATTATCAATCAATGTGCAAAGAAAAAATAAAAATATACATCCAATTGAAAAAACCTGTAAAAAAAAATACATTTCCATACATTCAATATATTACTTACCTTTAGAAGTGCTTGCCCTCTGACTCCCGGGGAAACAGGAAGCTCAGGTACCGCGAAGGGCTCAAACAGCATCCGATGCCATCCGCCATGAAGATCCTGATCAGGAACCCAGTTCTTCTTTCTTCTATCTTTAATCACCTTCTTCTATCTTCTTCTGTAATTATTTCTGTATCTTTTTTCTCTTCTGTCTTCATCTGTCAATCAAAAAAACCACATGGTAGATCCCAACCGATGTTGTCTCGTCATCTTCTTGGGCTCAAATGAGGCGTCACAACCTTAAATATGGCTTGTGATGTCACATTTGGGCGGGAGCTGGTTCAACTGCCATCTGATTGGTTGTAACACCATGAGCTGATTTCGATTTTTTATTTATGATGTCATTTAAAGGGAATGATGCCTGCCAATCACAATGGCTGTGCTTCATTTCCCTTTAACATGACGTCACTAAGCCGGCGTCACATGGTATTTCAGCCAATCAGATCGTGGGATCCAAATCCCAATCTGATTGGTTGTTGTACACCATGTGACTCCCTTTAGATGATGTCACATACTTGACCTAAAATGACTCCATCACATGGTTGGCCTCGTGGCTTCTGGTCAGTGTTTACTAATCCCCACCTCGGCCTCGCGGTCCCGTCCTGTTTGTGTCAAGCACTCGTTACAGCAGGTCATATGTGATGCACACATAAACATTCTGAATGTGGCAGCCCGATATCCTGGTTCCTGTCACGATTTCTATATTCTTGGTCAGTCATCAGTTTTCCGAGCATTTGAGGCGGGTAGATTTTGCGTAGGATGGCTGGTGGGTGAGTACATAGAATAGAACAAAGCTGGAATATCACTTTTGTTTCATGTACAGACTTTCGACATAATAGTAATGTTTGAGCAAAAATATATACAGTTTGGTATACTGAGATCGATTGTTAACAATTGGACAATCTACATGTTACACATGCCCACATTTAGCAAAAATGAATAATGAAAAAAGGATTGGAATAGAAAGTAAGATCAACCCTAAAAAGTTATTAAAGTACCTTAATAACAAAAAAAGAAAATATAAGACCCTTTCAGTGTGAGATGGGAAGACAAATTAGCAAACTATTGGAGATAAAAAAAAAGCAGAGGTATTAAACTAATTATTTGCCTCTATATTTACCAGGAAAGAATCAATTGCAATAGCAGTTCCGCAGGAGGAAGCAACATATGCTGCTTTATAAAATTTAAGTAAATAAGGCACCTGGCCCCGATGGCATACACCAAAGAGTTCTTAAAGAGCTAAATTCAGTAAAAGCCAAACCATTGCATTTAATATTCAAGGACTCAATTTTCACAAGCTCAGTACCACAAGATTGGCGTAAAGCAGACATGGTGCCTATATTTAAAAATGGAGCTAGATCACAACCGGAGAATTACAGTCCTGTAAGCCTGATATCAATAATGGGGAAGCTACTAGGAGGCTTAGTATGAGATAATATTCAGGAATACCTAATGCAAAATAAAATTATTAGTAATAGTCAGCATGTATTTATGAAGGATAGATCATGCAAAACTAACCTTATTTGTTTCTTTGAGGCGGTAAGTAGGAATTTAGACCATGGCAATGCAGTTGATGTAGTCTACTTAGATTTTGCAAAGGCTTTTGATATGGTGACACACAAGGTTACTGTACAAAATAAAGCAAATTGGACTCAGTAATAATATTTGCACCTGGATTCAAAACTGGTTGAAGGATAGACACAGAGGGTTGTAATAAATGGAACCTTTTTAGGTTGGGCTAGGATCATGAGTGGAGTTCCTATGGGATTGGTACTGGGACCGCAGCTTTTTAATTTGTTTATTAATGACTTTGAGGTTGGCATCGAGAGCAATGTCTCCATCTTTGCTGATGATACTAAATTGTGAATCAGAGCAAGATGTAATTTCTCTCCAGAAAACGTGGAGAGACTGGAAACTTGGGCAGATAAATGGCAGATGAGGTTTAATACAGATAAATGTAAGATTATGCATTTGGGAAACTAGAATAAACAGGCAACTTACAAATTAAATGGGGATAAATTAGGAGAATCCTTGATGGAGAAGTATTTAGAAGTGCTTGTAGACAGGAGGCTTAGCAATAGTGCCCAAAGTCCAGCAGTAGCAGCAAAGGCAAACAAGATTTTATATTACATTACACAGCAATGAAGCATTAGTAAGACCACACCTTGAATATGGAGAACAATTTTGTGCACTAGTCCTTAGAAAATACATTATGGAACTAGAGAAAGTGTAAAGAAGAGTCCCCAAATTAATAAAGGGGATGGATAATCTGCTTTATGAGGAGGGGCTAGCTAAATTAGATTTGTTTACATTAGAAAAAAGACATCTAAGAGGGGATATGATAACTATATATAAATATATTCAGTGGCAATACAAGGAGCTTTCAAAAGAACTACTGTATTCATCCCAAGGGCAGTACAAATGACACAGGCTCATCCCTTAAGGTTGGAGGAAAGGAGATTTCACCAGCAACAAAGGAAAGGGTTCTTTACAGTAAGGGCAGTTAACATGTGGAATTCATTGCCCAACGAGACTGTGATGGCAGATACAATAGATTTATTTCAAAAAAAGGTTGGACATCTTTTTAGAAGGGAAAGGTATACAGGGATATACCAAACAATTTAACATGGGAAGAATGTTGATCCAGGGAGTAATCCGATTGCCAATTCTTGGAGTCAGGAAGGAATTTAATTTTCCCCTTATTAGGTATCATTGGATATGTCACTGGGGCTATTTGTTTGCCTTCCTCTGGATCAGTATACTGTAAATACAAATATCGGATAATGGGGGCTATGCACTAAGTAGCGCTTTTGCGGTCGGTTGGGAGTTTTTGACTCGCCCGACACAAAGTGAAGCCAAACGCAGGATTCACTAACAAAAGAAGCGCATTTTGGTCCAGGCTGGCAAAAATATGCTATCGTGCTTAAAGTTCTACAGCGCAACAGCTGATTTAAAAAAAAGCAGCCTGTAAGAACTGCATGGAGACGCTGTGTCTCCATGCACGGCTGTTACAGGCAATCATACAGTAAATATATACATTTTAATAATAGTGTACATGTGCAGGGGGTCTCCTGAGCTGAACCGCATTGGTGTCATGAGATACAGGCCCCGTTATGGGGTGCCGGTGTCCCCCGTGCTTTTAAAGCTCCCGTGTCACGTAACCGGGAAATTTAAATCCTGTAGGGGGATACCGGCACCCATAACAGGGCCTGTATCTCATGAAGTACGGGGTCCCGAGGCTGAAAACAATGCGGTTCAGCTCAGGAGACCCCCTGCTCATCTACACTAGTATCAAAACACATATCACAATTAAAAATAATTCATTACCGTAGCAGCTATCCGCTATGGTAATGAAGCTGATTTAATATAATTTGTATTAATATTGTGAGGGAGCAGGGGGTCCCCTGAACCGCTTTCATTTTAGCCTCAGGGACCCTATGCTTCCTGAGTTAGAGACCCAGATATGGGGTACTGGTATCTCCTCCATTATTTACATCACACATCACGCGACGGGGACGCTTTAAAAATGACGGCGACACTGGCATACGAGGCCCCATACCAGGGCCTGTAACTCAGGAAGCAGGTGGTTCCTGAGCCAGAAATCAAAGCGGTTTATCTCAGGAGACCCCCTGCTCCTGCACACTATTAAAAAAAAAAGACATTAAAGCAGCTTCATTACCTCAGGAGCTTTCCGCTAAGGCAATGAAGGGGTTAAGACACAATACCATGTTTATTGGGGACATTTGCCCCCAATAAACATTGCAATACACAACAAACCCATCCCCTGTGCCCCCAACAACCACTAACATACATAGAAGATGTAAAAAAAATTATGCACAAGAATGATACTATAGGCTGGCTGTGGCCCTCGGGTGGTCCCCACAGGGGTTCCTGGGTCCCCACAGGGGTGTCCGGGTGGTTCCCGCTTGCCTGCGGTACCAATCCTGTGCCCCCAAAAAAATACATAAATAAATACTTTTATATAAATACACCGCCCTCCCCCCCATCCCCTAACACATACAGAACAATAATGGTCAAAATTACTATTATCCAGATATGGATAATAGTGCATTTGACCCATTTAAAATACAACATTTAGCAGCATAAATAAAGTAAATAAATCTTGCACTCACCCCTGCCAGGCTGGGCTATCCTCATCTTCATCACCATCCATGTCCTCCGTTGCCACAAACAATACAGAATGATAAAAAAGACAATCTAATGTCCCCTAACCCCTTATTCACCTTAGCGGTTAGTAACTGCTATAGCAATTAAGGGGTTTACCCATCCTCCCCCAATACCCACCCGGTAGGCCTAAACACCCATCCTTGGGGAAAATACCCCCTTCACCCACCCGCTACCCACAATAAAAAAACACAACAGCCCTACTACCCACCTCCTAGGCCCCTAATACACCATTAAAATATTTATTAAACAACAATACACAACCCACCCACGCTGTGCCCCCATATAAAACCATTAGTTATTTTTTAGACACAATACAACAGGCCGGCGGGGGTCCCCAGGTGGTCCCCATGGGTGTCCGCAGGCCCCACAGTGCACCCCGGGGGGTTTCCACGGGTGTCTTGGGGCCCTCGGGTGGTCCCCGCTAGGCTCTATGGGCCTCCAGGTGGTTCCCATGGTGTCTGAGGGTCCCTGTGTCGTCCCCACTGGTGTCTGGGGACCCTCAGGTGGTTCCATGGGTGTCTGGGGGTCCTCAGGTGGTCCCTGCAGGTGTCTGGGCCCCCACAGCTGTGGGGCCCCCGGTTCCTCCCCACAGGTGTCAGTGGGTCCTCAGGTGATACCCGTGGGTGTCCGGGGGTCCTCGGGTGGTCCCCATGGGTCCTTGCTGGCTTGTGGTACCATTCCTGTTTTAAAAAAAGATATAAAACATGGTCTACATTTCAATAAATACACCTCCCCCCACTAAACACATACAGTACAGTAATGGGTAAAATAACTATTATCCAGATATGGATAATAGATTATTTGTCCATTATTAAACACAACATTAGCCATGAAGCATAAATAAAGTAATTAAAAACCATTCTACTTACCCCTGGTAATATGATGGGCGTCCTCGTCAGCATACTGCAGGGCCATGTCCTCCGTTGCCAGAAAGCATACCTGATAAATACAATCTATTGTCCCCTAGCCAGTGGTTTCCAAACTTTTTCGGTTCAAGGCTCCCCAAAGCAATCAGAATTTTTCAAGGCTCCCCAAGGCGAACAGGATTTTTCCGCGGCACCCAAAGTAAAAACAAAGGTGTTTATACATACCTAACAGTTGTAGTGCGCAGTTGGTGTCTCTCTCAGACACTCTCACACACTCTCAATCTCTCTCTCTCGGACCTCACTCTCTCTCTCTCGGACCTCACTCTCTCTCTCAGACCTCACTCTCTCTCTCTCAGACCTCACTCTCTCTCTCTCAGACCTCACTCTCTCTCTCTCAGACCTCACTCTCTCTCTCTCAGACCTCACTCTCTCTCTCTCTCAGACCTCACTCTCTCTCTCTCAGACCTCACTCTCTCTCTCTCAGACCTCTCTCTCTCTCTCAGACCTCTCTCTCTCTCTCAGACCTCACTCTCTCTCTCTCTCTCAGACCTCTCTCTCTCTCTCTCTCTCTCAGACCTCACTTTCTCTCTCTCTCTCAGACCTCACTCTCTCTCTCTCTCTCTCTCTCTCAGACCTCACTCTCTCTCTCTCTCAGACCTCACTCTCTCTCTCTCAGACCTCACTCTCTCTCTCTCAGACCTCACTCTCTCTCTCTCTCAGACCTCACTCTCTCTCTCTCTCTCTCAGACCTCACTCTCTCTCTCTCAGACCTCACTCTCTCTCAGACCTCACTCTCTCTCTCTCAGACCTAACTCTCTCTCTCTCTCTCGGACCTCACTCTCTCTCTCGGACCTCACTCTCTCTGACCTCACTCTCTCTCTCGGACCTCACTCTCTCTCTCGGACCTCACTCTCTCTCTCTCTCTCTCTCTCTCTCTCTCTCAGACCTCACTCTCTCAGACCTCACTCTCTCTCTCTCTTAGACCTCACTCCCTCTCTCTCTCTCTCTCTCTCTCTCTCTCTCAGACCTCACTCTCTCTCTCTCAGACCTCACTCTCTCTCTCTCTCTCTCAGACCTCACTCTCTCTCTCAGACCTCTCTCTCTCTTTCTCTCTCAGACCTCTCTTCTCTCTCAGACCTCTCTCTCTCTCAGACCTCTCTCTCTCAGACCTCTCTCTCTCAGACCTCTCTCTCTCTCTCAGACCTCTCTCTCTCTCTCAGACCTCTCTCTCTCTCTCAGACCTCTCTCTCTCTCTCAGACCTCTCTCTCTCTCTCTCTCTCTCTCTCTCTCTCTCTCTCAGACCTCTCTCTCTCTCTCAGATCTCTCTCTCTCAGACCTCTCTCTCTCTCTCAGACCTCTCTCTCTCTCTCAGACCTCTCTCTCTCTCTCTCTCTCTCTTAGACCTCACTCTCTCTCTCTCAGACCTCACTCTCTCTCTCAGACCTCACACTCTCTCTCTCTCTCTTTCTCTCTCAGACCTCTCTTTCTCTCTCAGACCTCTATCTCTCAGACCTCTCTCTCTCAGACCTCTCTCTCTCAGACCTCTCTCTCTCTCAGACCTCTCTCTCTCTCAGACCTCTCTCTCTCAGACCTCTCTCTCTCAGACCTCTCTCTCTCAGACCTCTCTCTCTCAGACCTCTCTCTCTCTCTCAGACCTCTCTCTCTCAGACCTCTCTCTCTCAGACCTCTCTCTCTCAGACCTCTCTCTCTCTCTCAGACCTCTCTCTCTCAGACCTCTCTCTCTCTCAGACCTCTCTCTCTCTCAGACCTCTCTCTCTCTCTCAGACCTCTCTCTCTCAGACCTCTCTCTCTCAGACCTCTCTCTCTCAGACCTCTCTCTCTCAGACCTCTCTCTCTCAGACCTCTCTCTCTCTCTCTCTCTCAGACCTCTCTCTCTCTCTCTCAGACCTCTCTCTCTCTCTCAGACCTCTCTCTCTCTCTCAGACCTCTCTCTCTCTCTCAGACCTCTCTCTCTCTCTCAGACCTCTCTCTCTCTCTCTCTCTCTCAGACCTCTCTCTCTCAGACCTCTCTCTCTCTCAGACCTCTCTCTCTCTCTCTTAGACCTCACTCTCTCTCTCTCAGACCTCACTCTCTCTCTCAGACCTCACTCTCTCTCTCTCTCTCTTTCTCTCTATGACCTCTCTTTCTCTCTCAGACCTCTCTTTCTCTCTCAGACCTCTCTCTCTCTCAGACCTCTCTCTCTCAGACCTCTCTCTCTCTCAGACCTCTCTCTCTCTCAGACCTGTCTCTCTCTCAGACCTCTCTCTCTCAGACCTCTCTCTCTCAGACCTCTCTCTCTCTCTCAGACCTCTCTCTCTCTCTCAGACCTCTCTCTCTCTCTCAGACCTCTCTCTCTCTCTCTCAGACCTCTCTCTCTCTCTCAGACCTCTCTCTCTCAGACCTCTCTCTCTCTCTCAGACCTCTCTCTCTCAGACCTCTCTCTCTCAGACCTCTCTCTCTCTCAGACCTCTCTCTCTCTCAGACCTCTCTCTCTCTCTCTCAGACCTCTCTCTCTCAGACCTCTCTCTCTCAGACCTCTCTCTCTCAGACCTCTCTCTCTCTCAGACCTCTCTCTCTCTCAGACCTCTCTCTCTCTCTCTCAGACCTCTCTCTCTCAGACCTCTCTCTCTCAGACCTCTCTCTCTCAGACCTCTCTCTCTCTCTCTCAGACCTCTCTCTCTCTCTCTCTCTCAGACCTCTCTCTCTCTCTCAGACCTCTCTCTCTCTCTCAGACCTCTCTCTCTCTCTCTCTTTCTCTCTCAGACCTCTCTTTCTCTCTCAGACCTCTCTTTCTCTCTCAGACCTCTCTCTCTCTCAGACCTCTCTCTCTCAGACCTCTCTCTCTCTCAGACCTCTCTCTCTCAGACCTCTCTCTCTCAGACCTCTCTCTCTCTCTCAGACCTCTCTCTCTCTCTCAGACCTCTCTCTCTCAGACCTCTCTCTCTCAGACCTCTCTCTCTCAGACCTCTCTCTCTCTCTCAGACCTCTCTCTCTCAGACCTCTCTCTCTCAGACCTCTCTCTCTCAGACCTCTCTCAGACCTCTCTCTCTCTCTCAGACCTCTCTCTCTCAGACCTCTCTCTCTCAGACCTCTCTCTCTCAGACCTCTCTCTCTCAGACCTCTCTCTCTCAGACCTCTCTCTCTCTCTCAGACCTCTCTCTCTCTCTCAGACCTCTCTCTCTCTCTCAGACCTCTCTCTCTCTCTCAGACCTCTCTCTCTCTCTCTCTCTCTCTCTCTCTCTCTCTCTCTCAGACCTCTCTCTCTATCTCTCTCAGATCTCTCTCTCTCTCAGACCTCTCTCTCTCAGACCTCTCTCTCTCTCTCAGACCTCTCTCTCTCTCAGACCTCTCTCTCTCTCTCTTAGACCTCACTCTCTCTCTCTCAGACCTCACTCTCTCTCTCTCAGACCCCACTCTCTCTCTCAGACCTCACTCTCTCTCTCTCTCTCTCTCTTTCTCTCAGACCTCTCTTTCTCTCTCAGACCTCTCTTTCTCTCTCAGACCTCTCTTTCTCTCTCAGACCTCTCTCTCTCTCAGACCTCTCTCTCTCAGACCTCTCTCTCTCTCAGACCTCTCTCTCTCTCAGACCTCTCTCTCTCAGACCTCTCTCTCTCAGACCTCTCTCTCTCAGACCTCTCTCTCAGACCTCTCTCTCTCTCTCTCAGACCTCTCTCTCTCTCTCAGACCTCTCTCTCTCTCTCAGACCTCTCTCTCTCAGACCTCTCTCTCTCAGACCTCTCTCTCTCAGACCTCTCTCTCTCTCTCAGACCTCTCTCTCTCAGACCTCTCTCTCTCTCAGACCTCTCTCTCTCTCAGACCTCTCTCTCTCTCTCTCAGACCTCTCTCTCTCTCTCTCAGACCTCTCTCTCTCTCTCAGACCTCTCTCTCTCTCTCAGACCTCTCTCTCTCTCTCAGACCTCTCTCTCTCTCTCTCTCTCTCTCTCTCAGACCTCTCTCTCTCAAACCTCTCTCTCTCTCAGACCTCTCTCTCTCTCTCTTAGACCTCACTCTCTCTCTCTCAGACCTCACTCTCTCTCTCAGACCTCACTCTCTCTCTCTCTCTCTCTTTCTCTCTATGACCTCTCTTTCTCTCTCAGACCTCTCTTTCTCTCTCAGACCTCTCTCTCTCTCAGACCTTTCTCTCTCAGACCTCTCTCTCTCTCAGACCTCTCTCTCTCTCAGACCTGTCTCTCTCTCAGACCTCTCTCTCTCAGACCTCTCTCTCTCAGACCTCTCTCTCTCTCTCAGACCTCTCTCTCTCTCTCAGACCTCTCTCTCTCTCTCAGACCTCTCTCTCTCTCTCAGACCTCTCTCTCTCAGACCTCTCTCTCTCAGACCTCTCTCTCTCTCTCAGACCTCTCTCTCTCAGACCTCTCTCTCTCAGACCTCTCTCTCTCTCAGACCTCTCTCTCTCTCAGACCTCTCTCTCTCTCTCTCAGACCTCTCTCTCTCAGACCTCTCTCTCTCAGACCTCTCTCTCTCAGACCTCTCTCTCTCTCAGACCTCTCTCTCTCTCAGACCTCTCTCTCTCTCTCTCAGACCTCTCTCTCTCAGACCTCTCTCTCTCAGACCTCTCTCTCTCAGACCTCTCTCTCTCTCTCTCAGACCTCTCTCTCTCTCTCTCTGACCTCTCTCTCTCTCTCTCTCTCTCTCTCTCTCTCTCTCTCTCTCTCTCTCTGACCTCTCTCTCTCTGACCCCTCTCTCTCTCTGACCTCTCTCTCTCAGACCTCTCTCTCTCCCAGACCTCTCTCTCTCTCAGACCTCTCTCTCTCTCAGACCTCTCTCTCTCTCAGACCTCTCTCTCTCACTCAGACCTCTCTCTCTCTCTCTGACCTCTCTCTCTCTCAGACCTCTCTCTCTCTCTCAGACCTCTCTCTCGCTCTCAGACCTCTCTCTCAGACCTCTCTCTCAGACCTCTCTCTCAGACCTCTCTCTCAGACCTCTCTCTCAGACCTCTCTCTCAGACCTCTCTCTCTCTCTCTGACTTCTCTCTCTCACTCGCTCTGACCTCTCTCTCTCACTCGCTCTGACCTCTCTCTCTCACTCTCTCTGACCTCTCTCTCTCACTCTCTCTGACCTCACTCTCTCACTCTCTCTGACCTCACTCTCTCACTCTCTCTGACCTCACTCTCTCTGACCTCACTCTCTCCCTCTCTCAGACAGACACTCTCCCTCTCTCTGACAGACACTCTCCCTCTCTCAGGCAGACACTCTCCCTCTCTCAGGCAGACACTCTCCCTCTCTCAGGCAGACACTCTCCCTCTCAGGCAGACACTCTCCCTCTCTCAGGCAGACACTCTCCCTCTCTCAGACAGACACTCTCCCTCTCTCAGACAGACACTCTCCCTCTCTCAGACAGACACTCTCCCTCTCTCAGACAGACACTCTCCCTCTCTCAGACAGACACTCTACCTCTCTAAGACAGACACTCTACCTCTCTCAGACAGACACTCTACACTGGCGACACAGTTTATTACACTGCGGCCAGATCCGCAAGCCGGGAGATTTCCCGGCTTGCTAGTGGCCGCCCCTCGGCGTGCCGCGCGTCATAGACGCGCGGTCACGCGTCTTCGGGAGCGTGCGCCCCCTGCACGCGCGTCCAGGGGCTCCCCGAGGGAGCCCTGGTGTCCCGCGATCGCGGGACAGCGGCAGGGGGTTCCGGGGGACCCGGTGGACCCGGCAGCGGTAGGGAGAGCGCCCCGATCGGAGGGCGCTCTTCCGCTGCTTCGGCGCGCGCCCGTCACTCTCGGGCGCGCGCCAGGCTACTGCTGCGGCACAGAACGGGCAAATGCTCGAATAAACTGTGCCGCAGCAGTACCTCTCTCAGACACACACTCTACCTCTCTCAGACACACACTCTACCTCTCTCAGACACACACTCTACCTCTCTCAGACAGACACTATCTCTCTCACTCTCTCAGATACACTCTCTCACTCTCTCAGACACACTCTCTCACTCTCTCAGACACTCTCTCTCACTCTCTCAGACACACTCTCTCTCAGACACACTCTCTCTCACTCTCTCTCACTCTCTCAGGGAGGGAGGAAAGGCATGAGATCCGTGCAGGCAGCTCCCTGCACACAGACACACATAAATACACACACACATAAATACACACACACACAAATACACACACACACAAATACACACACACACACACACACACAAATACACACACACACACATAAATAAATAAATAAATACACACAGATACACACACACAGATGCAGATACACACACACACACAATAAATACACACAGATACGGGGGGGTGGGGGGGTATGGCTGAACGGCCCGGTCCCTGCACGGGGGAGGTCAGTGCTGCGGGGGCCTGTGCTACGTGGGGGGAGGGCCGGTGTGCTGCGGGGAGGGAGGGCCGGTGTGCTGTGGGGAGGGAGGGCCGGTGTGCTGCGGGGAGGGAGGGGGGGGGGGGGGGTGAGGCTGCAGTGCTGCTGGGAGACTGTGAGGGCTTTCTGATCTTTCATGGGGAAGGCCTGGGCGTACCGGGTGTAATGGTCCGTGATGACCAGCACATTGCATATTCCCCGGCTATCAGGCTCAATGCACAGAAAGTCCATACACACAAGGTCCATGGGACCAGAACTCTTCAGATGGCCCATAGGGGCTGCTCTGGTGGGCAAAGTCTTGCGCTGTGTACACTTAGTACAACGGCGACAGTGGCATTCAACGGCCTCTCACATCTTGGGCCAGAAAAAACGGTCTCTGACCAACCCAAAAGTCTTCTCTATTCCGAGATGTCCATGCTCATCGTGTAGGGACTTCAACACCATGTATTGCAAGTTCTTTGGGAGGACTAGTTGTCGCCTATCCGGGTGGTTGTGGTATTGCACCACCCAATAGAGCAAGCAATTGTCTATTTCGAATGTGTCCACTTCCCGCATGAGCAATGCCACTAAGTCATTGGGAGCACGCTTCAGAAGGGCTGAGTTCTTCTTTTCAACGGCTTGCCTAATGATACTGACAACAGGATCTCGTATTTGATAATCTACCAGATCTTTCCACCGTAGCACCTTGTCGTGCGTTATGTTCATCCCTTTGGGGCCGCAGTAAGCGGCTGGGACAGCCTGCAACTGGCATCCCAATGAATCTGCCACTCGTAATTCTGAGAAGGCCACTTGGTCGTTGACGATGGCGGCAGTGCTACACATAGCTCGCACTCCGGGTCCTGGGAGTTCTTCCCATTCCTCATCATCTGGGGTAGCAAGTAGTCCGGGCCGTCGGGAAAGTGCGTCAGCCCCGACATTCAATGGTCCCGGCTTATACTTCATGGAAAAGCTGTAATTGTTTAGAGCGGCCAGCCATCGGTGTCCTGCTGCATCTAATTTGGCCGACGTATTGATGTACATAAGGGGATTGTTATCCGTCCTTACCTCAAACGTCACTCCGTACAGGTCGTGGAGCTTCTCGGTGATCGCCCACTTGAGGGCCATAAACTCCAACTTGTGGACGGGGTACCTCTGTTCACTGGGGGTCAGACTGCGACTGATGTAGGCAACAGGCCGAAGGCCCTCGGGGTGCTTCTGGTGCAGGACTGCACCCAGTCCATTAAGACTGGCATCCACATGCAGAACGTATGGTTGTTCGGGATCAGCATACGCAAGCACCCGCACTTCGGTCAGACATTTCTTCAATTTCGAGATGGCCTGTTCACACTCAGACGTCCATTTATCACCAAACGGTTGGCGAGCTGATACAGCCTTCCTCCCGGTTTCGTCGGGGTATATCTTCAACAGATTGTTCAGGGGTTTCGCTCAACTAGAGTCCCTTCTACGAAACGATGGTAGTTCCCACAGAATCCCAGGAAGGATCGCAGCTCCGTGACATTCTCGGGACGAGGCCAGTTCACGACTGCTTCTACCTTGGCGGGGTCGGTGGCGATCCCTTGGGCGGGCACGATGTGTCCCACGTAGATCACTGAGGTATGGCAAAACCGGCACTTGTCTAGGGACAATTTCAATCCTTCGTTCCCCAGACGGTCTATCACTTTAAGCAACCTCTCTTCGTGCTCTTCTAGAGTTCTTCCGAAGACAATGACGTCATCCAGGTATACAAGACACTCCCGCGGGCTCATGTCCCTGATAGTCTTTTCCATCAATCGCTGGAAGGTAGCAGGGGCCCCACATATACCTTGGGGCATACGTGTAAATTGATAGAACGCAAGGGGGCAGACGAAAGCTGTCTTCTCCTGATCCTCGGCAGTCATAGGTACCTGATAGTATCCAGATCGTAGATCGAGCACGCTGAACCATTGGCTTCCATTCAGAGCATTCAGGATGTCTTCAATGCGGGAAGGTTTTACTGATCCGGTATAGTACGATTGTTCAGAGTTCGATAGTCGACACACAGACGTACGGAACCGTTCTTTTTCCGCACCACCACTATGGGTGACGCGTAGGGCCCCCGAGACTCCGTCAAAATCCCAGCGGTTTCCATGTCTTGTATGACGTTCCTCACATCGTCCACATCCCGCGGGGCGATGCGACGAGAGCGTTCTCGGAACGGAGTGGCATCACTCAGTTGAATGGTATGTTGGGCACTGCGACTGCACCCCACATCCATCTCACTCATGGAGAACACATGTCGTCGTTGATTCAGATGGGTTGTCAACCGTTCTTTCCACCTGGTGGACAGCATTGACTCACCGAAGTTGAAGTCCAGATCGACTAACCGCTCATCCACGGCTGCCGCCTTCACCTGAGGCTTGTTTTCTACAGGGCTGACCGGATATATGCAACCCAACTTCTGGTCGGCATCAAATTCCATCGGGAAAGGGGAGAGGTTCTGCACATACACGTGGGTTCATAGAGGGATCTTAGCCGTCCACTCCCTCACTTCGGGTAGTACCCTATACCCTCTCTGAACTTCGTCTTCTTCAGGCATACTCTCCAGAGAGAACAGCTGATCGCTCTCATCTCGTTCGGGATAACAACACCAGACGGCCATTCTTTGCACTCCCCCTGGTAATATGGTCGTCAGTCCGTGTTGACGGTTGTAGAGATCCCCGTGACGCTCCAGGGCATATACCCGTTTGCACTCTTCTCGTAGGACCGGATCTATGAGACAGGTGGCTAGCGGCAACTCATTAGTCTCTTTCAGGTACGCTCGGATCACCGCTTGTACTATATAAGCGTTGGTGCCCAAGATGATCGGGTACTTGCACTGGTCTTGGGGCTCCGAACATACCAGGGCCGCTAAATGCATGGGGTGTCTCTTGCCGGTGTTCAGCTTGGGTATTTCCATTTGAACCCTTACAATCCCATTGATGGGGTAGTCTTCATTGCTTAACCCCCGTACTTTCACATGATCGCCGCTCTCAGGGGGCAGTGTCTGAGGTGCTGGTCATAGAACGGGCGGTATATAATGGTCACTTGTGATCCTGTGTCCAGTAGGGCCGACGCATAGATCCCTTCCAGTAACACCCGTATGATAGCAGTGGGGCCTACTTGGCTAAAAGCTTCCCGGGAGGAGGCGTCATCCCCGGGGCTGGCGACAGCAGGGACATCGGGGGCTCCCGAAGGGGTTTCCGGGCCAGACTCGGCAGTTTGTACTCAGCATACCATCGACCGGGCTGGGTTTCTTCTGTCGGGCGGTTTTTCTTCTGGAGGGTCCTCCCTCTCCGGACAGTTGTAAGAGACGTGGCCTTTCTTCCCGCAGTTGTAGCAAACTACTTCGCGGCGCTCAGGACGACCGTTGTACGCGGATGATAACCTCTCAGGAACACGACTTTCCCTGGCAGGCGGCTTGTGAGTTGCTTCCTCCTCTGGGGCGGAAGATTTCTTACCCTTCGGGGCAGCGGGAACCACGGGATCACTCTTGATGGTAGCTTTGGGTTTCTTTGGTTCATGGAAATGTTGCTGCACTTCATGTTCTCTGATGTACTCCATTAATTCCCTGTACTTGGGGGGTACTACAGCGGTCGGTGCGGCCCGCATCATTATAGCTATGTTGTGATCAGGTAACGACCCCTTGAGTAACTGTTTGAGTCGGTATCGGTCCGCTTCAGCCGCAGAAATTATACGTTTGTCCAGGAGGGTCCCCAGGGACAGCTGTAGATCACAAACAAAGGCAGATAAATCCTGTCCTTCCTTTTGGCGAAGAGCTTTGAACTGAGCCATTAGCTCATCCTCGTCGTCTTTTCGGGCAAAGGACTGAATTAGCATTTCCACTAGTTCCTGTGCAGTAACTTCTCCTTCCACGTTTCAGTGCATCCGTACCAGCCAGGCGGCTGGACCTCGGAGGCACTCGACCAGCCTCTGTCTTTTGCTGGCTTCAGAGCACGACCACTCCGCTATGGCTTGGAGTGTATGGACCCTCCAGGCCTCGATCCCTTCTTCCCCCGCAGGCGTCGGCAGAATCCCAGAAAAAGCCTTTAGTTTCCGATAGTGCTGGGCTTGGGTCGAGATGGTGGCAGCTTCTACTAGTTGGGAGGCGATCAGGTGCAAGGAAAGGTCGCCACTACTGGGTCCAGCTTCTACCCTAGGCGTGGTTGGGGGCCCGCCGGGCCGTCTATAAGGAGTGGGCGAGCTGCTAGCTTCCCCGACACCGCTCGGGGTGAAGGAGACCTTGGGGGGGCCAGTCCCTTGAGAAGTACTGGTGGCCCAATGGCTCGCGCTTGGTCCAGCAGGTGCAGGCGCGTCGTCAAGAGCCTGGGTGTCAGGATACATCATGATACAGTCCTCTGCAGAGGGCTCGGGGAGGGTCAATACATGAAGAACAGTCTCTGAACATATGTCATATTCAGTGGCCATAAGGTAGGTGGTTTTCCGGCCACCGACCTCCAGTTTCAAGTCTATCAGCCGGGCAGTGGCCAGTCCCGGGCAGTCCCGTACTTGGGTGCGTACGGTGTAACAGGCCGTATAATTGGATACTCCCGCCACTGCAACCACGCGCCTTGGGGACACGCAGCGCGCTAAGGCCCAGTCATGGACGTCTTGCTTCGATGGCACGGACATGATGGTGGTTAAATCGGACAACAACAAAAAAACAGGGCACCCCAGGTAGGATCTCAGCAGCGCCTCCAAATGTAACGGGTATTCCACCCCACCCAATCACATATATCAATATATTATGAATGTAGGGGGGAACCTACATGTTACCAGGTGTGGTGCGTTATACCTGTCAGGCTCACAGGAGGTCTGAGCCTCCGCCAGTGAGAGCCTGGGGTGAATCCTCTGGATCGTTCTCGGGTTCAGCGCCTCCACCTGTGTAGGGTTCTAGGGATATAGAAGCTTGTCTACGCAGGACCCGCATATACAATAACCACGTACTCAGGGATATACATAAAACCAGTTTACTGTAACGCAGAATATATGCAGGCAATAACACACTCTTATAACGTACTCTACTAACACTTCCCCCGCAGGAGTATCTCCACCATGTAACTCAGTCCTCTCAGTGTCTCTTACTCCACTAGGAGCATACCCGCCCACCACCGTGTATCCCCACACCGTGTCCACAGCCTAACCCCTTTTGTCCCATGGTCAGCGCTGCCACTATGTGAATAGGTAATGTGAGAATGGTATAGTTGGTGCACTTATGAGGGTACCTGCCGAGCGCTCCTGCACTCGGGCCAGCAAACAACTTCGCAAAGGATCAGTCGCTTGATGATTCTTTCCGATCCCAGGTCTCCTCGCACGGGGTCCGCCAGGGGCGATCCCACCCTTGAGATAGTCTCTATCTCTGGGTGTAGGCCTGATCCCAAGCCTCCGTTCAGTGAACGCAGCGTCCGCTGTGTCCCTATCTATCACTGACACTAATGGAATAGTCCCTAACTTAGGGCCAGTCCCTATGCACCACAAGCTGGGGGAGTTCAGGACCTATCTGGGGCCTAGGGGGTGTTCTGGCCTATTGCAGTGGGTCACAGACCCCTGCACTCACCTCCTTCCCCTAGCTCTCCCGGTCCAGCACTGACTAGCGTGGCTCAGCACGCGAAAAGTATCAATTCCCTATTGGCTCCCTGGCGTCATGGGGCCGCTCCCGAGGCTCATGGGA